>NC_142465.1:97995000-98087500 GCF_049115385.1 Moschus berezovskii
TTTTCTTTTGTGCGCCGTGTGTCTGTTTGATGGAGGTTTAACAGAAAGCATTTTGGCAGAAATTGGATGCAGCGGGGATCATCTGGAGATGGCTGCTGTTCGATATTAACTGCACACAGTAACTTTTTTTTCCCTCTTCCTTTTTTTTTTTTTTTTTATTCTTCAGCCAGGTGACTGAGAGAGCCAAAACATTTTTCCTCTTAAAAAAAAAAAAAATTCTTTTTTCTTTTTCAGAATAAAGTATGTGCCCATTTTGTAAACACCACAAATGTTTAGTGTGCTTAGGCCATTGTTTAATGTAAGCTTGGAAGAAGCTTCCTCGGCAAGGAGGTATCAACACACAAACATCTGAGAGGAGTATCTCTAATATCCAAATGTCTTTGATCCTCCAGAAATCAGTATGTAAGCAGGAGTTGGTTAAAGATTAGTATTAGATGTTTTATAGAAGGTCTGTGCTTGATACGCGCCTAAATTCAGAGAAAGAGACTCATGAGCCATCATTTGCATTATTTACTTCCCACTCTTACCCCCTTCTTGTAATTCCATTTTATTACTCATTGGAAGCATTGAAAGTCTCCTAATGGAGAGTTGCCAGATGTCAAATGTAGTGGAACATGCTCCAAGCATATGTATATATTTATGCTTGTGAACATATGCACACAGAGAAAATAAATCACTGGAAGGATACATCTCATTCTACAGGAAAGTTCTGACCAGGTGGGTGGGAGCTAATAACATTCACCAGCCCCTAAGCACTATGTTCAGTGATTTGATGTATATCAATCTACGTGTAATGTGAATACACTCAACCTGAGAGCCAGTGTGCAGTACAAATGAGTATTTCTCTTTAATAAATGGATAGATCTCTGTGTGTTTATATGTTTAATACAGTAATGATGCAGCACTGTCCAATAACAAATTATTATGGCAAGCGAATAATCTTTATTTTGGAAAGGATGAAAATTTAATTATGACTTTAATTTTTTAGTACTGAAGAAAACCTTCAAGTCTGTCCACAGTGTGAAGTTCTTAGATCCTGGAAAAATGCTTATGATAGAGATAGGACAAGCCTAATCTGTACTTACCTCTGCTTCAGACAGCAGCAGTGACAATCCTGCCTGCCTTGTCAAGTTTCAAGAACTTGCAATCCTTAATTTAAACACTTGAGAGATCTATGGAGCCTGTCAGTCTGGTTAATTAAGCTCTGTCTTCTTTTACCCCTCCTCCCCACCCAAACAAAATCTGGCTTTTTTAAAAGGCCACTTAAGACTTTATCTACTGATTAAGCAAACAGGTTCCAGCCTAAGTAGAATGATCTTAGAAGACTTAAGCAGAATAGTTCTTGCTATTTAAAGAGAATATACTTTAAAATCTTCTCGTGGAAGTGTCATACATAGGTCGGCCTTAGCACCTTCAGCTTTCCTCTTTCTCAACTAATTAAAGAACCATCAGGTAATCCAGGGCAAAAAAAACATGATACGTGTATTAGAATATATGTCAGTAATTAATTTTTAACATAGATATATTTCACGTAGGAAAATGTGATACTTCAAAGTTGGTAGTATTAGTTCTTTCTCAACCACAGGAACTGGGTTTCTGACAATTTTTTTAGTAGAAGAATTTGTGAATGAGGAACTTAATACCTTGTGGGAAAAATAAGGTTAGAAGATTAAAGATCTCTAACATCCTTATGAAAACCTATGAATGTTTAAAATATAAAAGAAAGTTTATATTCACTAATATAGAACAGTAAAGAAAACATACAGCAAAAATCAACACAACATTGTGAAACAATTAGCCTCCAATTAAAAAATAAATTTAAAAAATCACATAAACAAGAACAAATTAAAAAATGAGAAAACATGTGGAGCCTACCAACTGCCAAATATTGATTTGAAAGTGAAAGTGTTAGTCGCTGGGTCGTGTCTGACTCTTTACAACCCTGTGGACTGTAACCCACCAGGCTCCTCTGTTCATGAAATTCTCTAGGCAAGAATACTGGAGTGGGTTGCCATTCCCTTCTCCAGGGGATCTTACCAACCCAGGGATCGAACCTGGGTCTCCTGCATTGACAGTGAATTCTTTACTGTCTGAGCTACCAGGGAATCCCTAAATATTGATTTATATATGTTGCATTAATGTTAATGAATATTTTTAAGCAATTTCCATTTACCTTTCTTTGATGATCTTTCATCTCTATTTCAAAACATAAATGCTTAGTTTTGTTGCAGATAGTATTTATAATAGCAGGTATTTCCCCTGTTTCTATGTTTATCAATATTTAATGACGATCTGACTTTAAAATCTGAAACCCATGTTTCCTGTGTCCTACTATAGTCCCAGAGACAAAGTGACTGCACTCTGTTTCACATTAAGGTCCTTTCTCTCCTCCCCAATCACAAAAAGTAGTTGTCATAGCTGAGTTACTTCAGGCCAAAACATTCTGTCAAGCTCTGTCAAACATCTCAGTTTTTTCTACATATATCATATGGGAGTAAGTGTGTATCTTCTCTCACAGTGACCTTTATCCCAAGACTCTACTTCTAAAAGTCTTGTTCTGTTTGGCTATTTGCTTTATTGATTTTGTCTTGATTCCAATCTTTCCTCATTTTCTAATTATCAATAGAGGTGAGTTACAGTTCATAAATATAAGAATTGAAATTCTTAAGAATTAAAAATGATGTATTGGACTAAACAGCATGTGTTGAATCTTCTTGAAAGTTTTAGTTGCTCAGATGTGTCCAACTCTTTGTGACCCTGTGGACTGTAAGCCTCCAGGCTTCTCTGTCCATGGAATTCTCCAGGCAAGAATACTGGACTGGGTTGCATTTCCATTGAATCTTCCCGACCCAGGGATTGAACCATGTCTCCTTCATTGCAGGCAGATTCTTTACTGGCCGAGCCATAGGTTTACTAAGCTTTCTATCAAGATAAACATGATTTGGGAGGGATTGCTGAAACTAAGAATTTAATGATTCTGAAATAAATAAGAGGAATCCTCTTCCTAATTTAAAATCTGACAACAAGTTTAGGCAAAAGTGAAAATAAAGTTTATTGACTAGGGCCTTACCACAGATATCTACAAAGAGGTGTTTGTTTCTCCCTCCAACCCCCGTTAGTCACCTCTAGATAGCTAAATCAACAACCAGGATTCACTGAACAGGCATATAAGGCTTCAAATTTTAACACAGGTGTATTTGCAGCAGTTTGAAACAAGCTTATTGGTAGCAGACACATCTCAGATGCTGTTAAACCTTGAACTTGTTTCTGTGTGCTCACAACTACTTTCATATTCACCTTGCCTTTTAACCTGCTTTCACTAGGGGCAGATATTTCTAACTACTTTCTCTTTAGTTGACAGACGTTAATATAAGGTATCGGTAAGTCATTAATTAGCAGTGATTCTACCAAATGTTGTTGTTGTTCAGTTGCAAAGTTGTGTCCGACTCTTTGCGACCCCATGACTTGCAGCACGCCAGGCTTCCCTCTCCTTCACTATCTCGCGGAGACTGCTCAAACTCATGTCCAATGAGTCAGTGGGTGATACCATCCAACCATCTAATCCTCTGTCATCCCCTTCTCTTCCTGACCTCAATCTTTCCTAGCATCAGGGTCTTTTCCAACGATTCACCTCTTAGCATCAGGTGGCAAAAATATGGCAGCTTCAGCTTCAGCATCAGTCCTTCCAATGAATATTCAGGGTTGGTTTCCTTTAGGATTGACTAGTTTGATCTCCTTACAGTCCAAGGGACTCTCAAGAGTCTTCTCCAGCACCACAATTCAAAAGCATCAATTCTTGGGCACTCAGGCTTCTTTATAGTCCAACTCTCACATCCATACATGACTACTGGGAAAACCACAGCTTTGACTATAGGGACCTTGTTGGCAAAGTCATGTCTCTGCTTTTTAATACACTGTTTAGGTTTGTCATAGGTTTTCTTCCAAGGAGCAAGCATCTTAATTTCATGGCTACACTCAATGTCCCCAGTGATTTTGGAGCCAAGAAAGTAAAATCTGCCACTGTTTCCATTTTTGCCCCGTGTAATTGCCATGGAGGGATTGGACCAGATGCCATGATCTTAGTTTTTTGAATGTTAAGTTTCAATAGAAGTAATGAGATAATTTCTGAGGCTAGATCCACCACAATTGAAGTCGTTCCAGACATATCAGCGTGTTGAAATACAGCTACTATAAACTCTTTTCCATGCATTTAAAAAATAAACAGATTTCAGCATTGTTCAGAGAGAGCGTGACAGTGACAGAGAGAGAACACTAGAATTATATTAGCTGTGCCTAAATTTGCAAGCTCACATTATGATCATTCTGAGGTGACTCTCTCTTGATACAAGATAACAACTAGACGTCCAGTTATTGCATACATGTTCCATGAAGTAGGGTGAAAGAAGGGTAAATAATGCTCGTCTACTCTCTTTTAGCATTTAAAGGGAGAATTAAAATATTTTGCAGTTACCATATTTGCCTTTTTGACAGTTTAATATTAAATAGGCCTTGAATTTTGTTTCAACCTGAGTCTTCTCAGAGTGCTCAGTCACTCAGTCATGTCCAACTCTTTGTGACCCCATAGACTATAGCCCACCAGGCTCTTCTGTCCATGGAATTTTCCAGGCAAGAATATTGGAGTAGATTCCCATTTCTTACTCCAGGGGATCTTCCAAACCAAGAGATTGAACCTGTGTCTCATGCATCTCCTGCATTGGCAGGCAAGTGCTTTACCACTAGCACCACCTGGGAAGTTTTAAAACAAATTTCCAGCAGCAATATTTTCACCACATTCTCAAGCCAATTCCAGACCTTATTCTTGAATTAAATTGTGTTTGATAAGGACACAATATTGTTGCTAAACCTCCAGTCACACACCCCAAAGAATTGTTTCAATTTAACTGGTCCTTTTTTTCTAGCCTTTTGTAATTCGCCATTTGTTCTTCAGAATATATCTACTATTCAATTATTTATTCTGTATCCTTGTAAAGCATTGTTTTCTCACTGAGTTTCTTTTTAATTAATCTAATTATTTTTTCCTTCCTTGAAAAAAATGTATATTACCCACAAATATCTTAAATAACTCATGCTTTTTCATTTATCAAACATGATATATCTCAAAACTAAGCAGAAACAGAGTAAGCATATCCCTGATTAATCAATCATTCTGTGACCCATTTTAAAATAGCCACGTATGAGCATTTATCATACCGACTAATGAATGGTTTTCTTGTTTTCTCTAAAACACAGCTTCATTTAAGTGAAAGAAAGTTTGTAAATTGAAATTTCATTAGTAGGTATGTTTCTCTACTTAAAAATAATTAAATGGTGGTATTAGGAATATTTTACCTGCAGCATTGGAAAAAGTCAACTAAGAAAGGCTTAAGTAATAAAGATGTAAAATCATCTCCCATTGCGAGAAGCATAGAAGAGCAAGTTGAGATGTTGCTGTTCAGTGATGCCATCAGGGATCCAGGGATCTTTATGTTTTTCTTTTCTACTATCCTTAGTACATCGATTCACGCACATCTTATGCCAAACCTCACAGAGACAGAATGGTTGCTGAAGCTCCATTCAGCATATTGAGATCAAGGTAGGAAAAAGGAAAAAGAGTATAAAGCAATAAGATCTGTCTCTTTTATTAAGAAATTTAAGAAAAAGCAGATTTCTTTCTAAAAGAATGTGACATGATTACTTCTACTCATAAGGTAGGCTGAGAAAAAATATAACTGTCACTGACTCTGTATTGGCAAAAGACATTGAAAGTGAAGTTGGCCTCGCTAATCGAAACAGCCTTCCACAGTAGCATTAAAAAGTAATTTATAATTAATCTGTCAGAAATATCACAAAGTGTAAGTTTCCTTAAATAGAATTCATTATTATAAGATAATGTTTTTTATAATACAAATTTATTATAAAAATGATGCATTTTAAGTGCCTTAATAGAATTTATTATAAAAAGTAGTATATTTTTATAATACAATGTATTACATCTTTACTTATTACCCCACAACTGATGATGTCGCAATGACAGAAGTTTATGATAAGTTTTGTCTAGTCTATATATGGGGCTTCCCTGATGGCTCAGACGGTAAAGAATCTGCCTGCAATGTGGGAGACGTGGGTTAGATCCCTGGTTTGAGAAGATCTCCTGGAAAAGGAAATGGCAACCCACTCCAGTATTCTTACCTGAAGAATCCCAGGGACAGAGGAGCCTGGCAGGCTACAGTCCATGGGGTCACAAAGAGTCGGACATGACTAAGCACAGTCTATATATGTTATATTAAAGTAAAAATTAAAAATTATTAATATGCAGATACATGAAGGCCAAAACAGGGAGTAGAAAGGTTGTACTACAGAAGAGCTTCAATTTAGCAGTCAGTATTACAATATTGAGAGAGCAATGGGACAAGGCAATGGCAAGCCACTCCAGTACTCTTGCCTGGAGAATCCCATGGACGGAGGAGCCTGGTGGGCTGAAGTCCATGGGGTCGCTAAGGGTCGGATGCAACTGAGCGACTTCACTTTCACTTTTCACTTTCACACATTGGAGAAGGAAATGGCAACCCACTCCAGTGTTCTTGCCTGGAGAATCCCAGGGACGGGGGAACCTGGTGGGCTTCCGTCTATGGGGTCACACAGAGTCGGACACGACTGAAGTGATGCAGCAACAGCAGCAGCAGCATTACAATACTGAGTTTCAAAAATATGCAAAGATACCAAAAGAGATTTTAAGCTTTCATAAAATTTAGTCAACCTAGTAGATTATTTAAATATATTGGTTGTCAATGATGCATTCCAACTTTGTATAGACCAGATTTGAATGTAAATGTTTTGAAGGTAGTAATTAGTGCCTAAATTTTGTAAGAATAAAAGAAACCCTTTGCTCCAAAGGACTCTGCGAGTTAGCATCATTTTTCTTAAGATGATTTCTTAATAATCTTCATTGTTCATACTCCTTGGCTAATTTACGGCATCTATGCTATTGAGTAATCCACTGAACCACTTTAATTTGAATTTAGTCCCTTTTGAGATCATTGTTACATTATTTTTCTTGATAGTGAGACTTTTTTCACTTTCTTTTGACATAAATCCATAATCTAAGAGAATCAATAAAATAGGTACTGATATTAGAATAACAACATATAGATACATAAGCAACTTAAAAAATAAAACTTTTCATGTGTGAAATTTGAGGATTGTTTCTATTTGCTGGGTTTAATCAATTTCAGAAACAGAATTACTTGATTGCATGACATTTGGACCATGATGGAAATGTCCAGATGATAAATAGGAAGAAATTACTAGGGGCGTGTGTGGTGCACACATATGTTCCTCATTTATTGATCATTGTTAACTAAACTCATTAGTTCTGTTCTAACTCAAATTTATCGCTTGAGATTTGAAATAACCAATCACTAATCATATACCCACTTCTAAAATGTGAAGAGAACTTTATCTGCAGCTTTCTATATTATAATATCAAACTAAATGTGAGTTAAGTTGTATCAGATGACTCTTGGTGAAGGTAAAGTAGAAAATTCACTGGAGTTTTCAATATTAAATAGGGTATCATGTATCACGTTAGACTCTAATAAAGCTCTTTCCACATTTATAAAACATTTTGCTTCCTTTGGGGAATTTCAATTCAGTTCAGTTCACTTCAGTTGCTCAGTCGTGTCCAACTCTTTGAGACCCCATGAATCACAGCACGCCAGGCCTCCCTGTCCATCACCAATCCCGGAGTTCACTCAAACCCACCTCCATCGAGTAGGTGATGCCATCTAGCCACCTCATTCACTGTCGTCCCCTTCTCCTCCTACCCCCAATCCCTCCCAGCATCATTCTTTTCCAGTGAGTCAACTCTTCGCATGAGGTGGCCAAAGTATTGGAGCTTCAGCTTTAGCATCAGTCCTTCCAATGAACACCCAAGACTGATCTCCTTTAGAATGGACTGGTTGGATCTCCTTGCAGTCCAAGGAACTCTCAAGAGTTCTCCAACACCACAGTTCAAAAGCATCAATTCTTCAGTGATCAGCTTTCTTCACAGTCCAAATCTCACATCCATACATGACCACTGGAAAAACCATAGCCTTGATTAGACGACATTGGTTGGCAAAGTAATGTCTCTGCTTTTTAATATGCTATCTAGGTTGGTCATAACTTTCCTTCCAAGGAGTAAGTGTCTTTTAATTTCATGGCTGCAATCAGCATCCGCAATGATTTTGGAGCCCGAAAAAATCAAGTCTGACACTGTTTCCACTGTTTCCCAATCTATTTGCCATGAAGTGATGGGACCAGATGCCATGATCTTCGTTTTCTGAATGTTGAGCTTCAATCCAGCTTTTTCACTCTCCTTTTTAACTTTCATCAAGAGGCTTTTTAGTTCCTCTTCACTTTCTGCCATAAGGGTGGTGTCATCTGCATATCTGAGGTTATTGATATTTCTCCCGGCAATAATGATTCCAGCTTGTGCTTCTTCCAGCCCAGCATTTCTCATGATGTACTCTGCATATAAGTTAAATAAGCAAGGGGACAATATACAACCTTCAAGTACTCCTTTTCCTATTTGGAACCAGTCTGTTGTTCCATGTCCAGTTCTAACTCTTACTTCCTGACCTGCATACAGGTTTCTCAACAGGCAGGTCAGGTGGTCTGGTATTCCCATCTCTTTCAGAATTTTCCACAGTTTGTTGTGATCCACACAGTCAAAGGCTTTGGCATAGTCAATGAAGCAGAAATAGATGTTTTTCTGGAACGCTTTTGCTGTTTTGATGATCCAGTAGATGTTGGCAATTTGATCTCTGGTGCCTCTGCCTTTTCTAAAACCAGCTTGAACATCTGGAAGTTTATGGTTCACATATTGCTGAAGACTGGCTTGGAGAATTTTGTGCATGACTTTACTCAGATGACCATTATATCTACTACTATCGGCAGGAATCCCTTAGAAGAAATGGAGTAGCCATCATAGTCAACAAAAGAGTCCGAAATGCAGTACTTGGATGCAATCTCGAAAACAACAGAATGATCTCTGTTCATTTCCAAGGCAAACCATTCAATATTACAGTAATCCAAGCTTACGCCCCAACTAGTAACGCTGAAGAAGCCGAAGTCAAACGGTTCTATGAAGACCTACATGACCTTTTAGAACACCCAAAAAAGATGTCCTTTTCATTATAGGGGACTAGAATGCAAAAGTAGGAAATCAAGAAACAACTGGAGTAAGAGGCAAATTTGGCCTTGGAGCACAGAATGAAGCAGGGCAAAGGCTAATAGAGTTTTGCCAAGAGAACGCACTGGTCATAGCAAATAACCTCTTTCAACAGCACAAGAGAAGACTCTACACATGGACATCACCAGATGGTCAACAATGAAATCAGATTGATTATATTCTTTGCAGCCAAAGATGGAGAAGCTGTATACGGTTAGCCAAAACAAGACCAGGAGCTGACTGAGGCTCAGATCATGAACTCCTTATTGCCAAATTCAGACTGAAATTGAAGAAAGTAAGGAAAACCACTAGACCATCCAGGTATGACCTAAATCAAATCCCTTATGATTATACAGTGGAAGTGAGAAATAGATTTAAGGGACTAGATCTGATAGAATGCCTGGTGAACTATGGATGGAAGTTCGTGACATTGTACAGGAGACAGGGACCAAGACCATCCCCATGGAAAAGAAATGCAAAAAAGCAAAATGGCTGTCTGAGGAGGCCTTACAATTAGCTGTGAAAAGAAGAGAAGTGAAAAGCAAAGGAGAAAAGGAAAGATATACACATCTGAATGCAGAGTTCCAAAGAATAGCAAGGAGAGATAAGAAAGCCTTCCTCAGCGATCAGTGCAAAAAAATAGAGAGAACAACAGAATAGGAAAGACAAGAGATATCTTCAAGAAAATTAGAGATATCAAGGGAATATTTCATGCAAAGATAGGCTCAATAAAGGACAGAAATGGTATGGACCTAACAGAAGCAGAAGATATTAAGAAGAGGTGGCAAAAATACACAGAAGAACTGTACAAAAAAGAGCTTCACAACCAAGATAATCATGATGGTGTGATCACTGACCTAGAGCCAGACATCTTGGAATGTGAAGTCAAGTGGGCCTTAGAAAGCATCACTATGAACAAAGCTAGTAGAGGTGATGGAATTCCAGTTGAGCTATTACAAATCCTGAAAGATGATGCTGTGAAAGTGCTGCACTCAATATACCAGCAAATTTGGAAAACTCAGCAGTGGCCACAGGACTGGATTGGTCAGTCTTCATTCCAATCCCAAAGAAAGACAATGCCAAAGAATGCTCAAACTACTGCACAATTAGGGAATTTAACCAATTGATAAAATTAAACTAACTCCAAGATTTTTCCTGGTAAGATGACTTATGATAATCATATATAAGTGTTAGTATTTCTTTTGCATAAAAATCACCCTTTGGTTTCTATTGTTAACCATCCTCATGCTCCTTTAAAAGTGGGAGACACCAGAATACATCTTCAAAGAATCAGAGAAACTTAGAAGGTATAGGAAGTGAGTTGGGAAGAATGGATTGGAGTTACAAACAGTACTAAATGGTAATCATTTCAGGTGATACTCCAAATATAAACAGAATTTGAAATAGGAAGGAAGAGAAGCAGATGTGAAGTATATTGTGCCCAGGGTGACAACATTAAATGACTGGTAGCCACTTGGACAGTAATAAAATTTAAAGCAGATGCGAATATAGAGGAACAGGCAAAGGTACCAAAACTCACTGATGAGAAGAGCTAGGGCTAAAAATGACTAGTGTTGATTTTTAATTTCAGAAGATCTACTAGAAATGAATGAGAACAGTCAAGAGATACAGATTTATGTGTCTAGAACTCTCTACATGCTAAACTACTTTCTAGGCAATATAAAGAAAATTTGCATTTTGCAATCTTTGTCTTCCCTTTTCATGATTAACGTGCTGTGCTTGGTCGCTCAGTCATGTCTGACTCTTTGTGACCCCATGGACTGTACCCCTCCAGGCTCCTCTGTTCATGGAGATTCTCCAGGCAAGAGTACTGGAGTGGGTTGCCATGCCCTTCTCTAGGGGATCTTCACAACCCAGGGATCAAACCCAGGTCTCCTGCATTTCAGGAGGATTCTTTACTGTCTGAGTCACCAGGGAAACCTTCCATGATTAAAATCTTCTCTAATATTGCCTTGTAAGCCTTTTTTTTTTTAAAGATTCGAGCTTTGTTTAAATTTTTTAACCTGACACTTAAGCCAGGAAGAATATGGCAAGCAAAGTTCCTTAAATTTTGGTACACTTTTGTCTACACACTACCTAAGTAATTGGGAAAGATTAGCTCTCCTCTCAAGAGGAGAGTTACAGTCAAGGAAAGAAAAGAAGAACATTTGAAAGTGTGCAAGTAAAATGATTAGCTGAATACCTGCCGCATTAATAATGATAAATACAAATTCAAATATAGAGAACAATACAAGTTGCTAGTGATCCCCCTCATGGACTCTCCTTGGATTTTTCTGATAAACTTGGAAAGGCAAGGCTCTTAAGGAAGAACTCGGGAAATAGCCATACAAAATTTTGATTTTCCAAGTGGGTCTATAGAACAGAGAGAGAGAGAGAGCAATAAATCAAACTCATCTCAATAATGACTTTGAATAGGTCAAATGGATTGTAATTGACATGTAATAAACTATCTAGTTAAGGTGTTCAATTTTAAAAGTTTTGGCCGATGTGTATGCCTGAGAAACCATCACCACAATCAAGAAAGCAGACGTATCAGTCATTCCTCATGACCCTTAATAAGCACTCCCTCCCAACCTTTATCATCCCCAGGTGTCTGTGTATATGCTTTCTGTCATGATAGATTAGTTTTAATAGCCTAAATTTTTTTTATAAATGGAATCATACAACTGATGTTTGATTTTGTTTGATTTCTTTCTCTCAGAAAAGTTATTCTGAGTTTCATCCATGTTGTTGCACAGGTTCATTTCTTTTTATTGTTGAACAAATATCATTGTATGGATATATCACAAGTTGCCTGTCCTTTCACCTATTGATGGACATGTCAGTAGTTTCTAGTTTGGCACTATTATAGCTAAAGCTGTTGTGAACAATGTGCCATGTACTTAGTTGTGTCTGACTATAACTCCATCGACCAGTGTGCCAGGCACTTCAGTCCACGGGATTCTCCAGGCAAGAATACTGGAGTGGGTTGCCATTTCCTCCTCCAGGGCATCTTCTCAACTCAAGAACTGAATCCATGTCTCTTGTGTCTCCTGCATTATAGAAGGATTCCTTACTCACTGAGTCATTGGAGAACACTAATGTACAAGTATTTGATTGGACATAGGTTTTTATTTCTCTTGGGCAAATATCTAAGAGGGAATGACTGGATCATATGATGATACATTAAATTTTTAAATAAAATGTCAAATTTGTTTTTACTACCCTTGTACCAATTTACATTCTTACCAATTTATACTCTGTAAGAATTCTAATTGCTTCATAATCTCATGAATCCTTGGTATGGCCATCCTTTTTAGCATTAGTCATTTTCATGTATCAATATATAGTGCTATCTCATTGTGGTTTTAATTTTCATTTTCCTGATAATTAAAGATGTTGAACATCTTTACTTACATTATTTTATCATCTGTATATCTCATTTGGTAACATTTTCATCCAAATTTTTGTCTAAATTTTTGAGTTATTTACATTCTTATTGGATTTTAAGAGTTCTCTTTATAGTCTAGATATGAATTTTTTATCAGGTAGATGCTTTCCAAATACTTTGTTTCCACCTCTGTCTTATTTTTCATTCCCTTAACAATGTCTTTCAAAGAGCAGATCTTTTTCATGGCAATGAAGTCCAATTTATCATTATTGTTTCTAATGAATTATATTTTCATTGTCATATTTTATAACTATTTGCCTAATCCAAAGTCAGAAATGTCTCTCCTGTTTTCTTCTAGAGCTTTTGCAGTTTTAGGTTTATAATTCATTTTAAATTAATTTTTGTGTATGGTACAAGGTATGGATTGTACTTCACATTTTTGCATACGAATATACAATTATTTTAGCACCATGTGTTTAAAAGACTATATTTTCTTGTCTAAATTACCTTCATATCTTTCTCAAAATTGAGCTCTTTTTAAAGGTTTGGTGCTATTAATAAATTAACCTGTGTAATTTCATTGATATATTTGTATTTTTCTATATCACTATAACACTTTCTGTATTATGATGGCTTTATAAAAAGCCTTGAACTCAGGTAGCGTTAGTCTTACGACTTCAATTTTCTTCTTTAACATTGTTTTGACTATTCTGAATCCTTAGAATTTCCATTTAAACTTTAAAATCAGGTTACCAACTTCTATAAAAACACTTGGCAATATTTGAATTGGATATGGACTCACCAGATCAATTCACCCAAATTCACATCTTAATATTATGTCTCCTGACTTATAAATATGATGGAAAGTGGAGTCGTTCAGTTGTGTCCAACTCTTTGCGACCCCATGGACTGTATGTAACCTATCAGGCTCCTCTGTCCATGGGATTTTCCAGGCAATAGGACTGGAGTGGGCTGCCATTTCCTTCTCCAAGGGATCTTCCTGACCCAGGGATCGAACCTGGGTCTTGCACATTGTAGACAGATGCTTTACTGTCTGAGCCACCAGGGAAGTCCTGATAAATATGATACATCTCTCCAATTATTTAATTCTTTAATTTCTTTCAATACTATTTTATAGTTTTCAGTGTTCAGTGTTCAGACTTGTACATAATTTTGTCAGGTTTACTCCTAAATATTTCAATATTTAGCTATTATTAATGATAATTTAAATTTATTACTTTTGATTGTGTTTATTATATAGAAATAGTATTGATTGTTGTATGTCAATCTTGTGCCCTGCAACCATTCTAAACTATCTTAATAGTTTTATTAATATGTTGCTATATTTTATCAAATTTCTAAATAAAAGACCATGTTGTCTATGAATAAGTGTTTAGATTTCTTAAACGTTTGTGAGTTCACTTAAAATATAGGATAGAAACTCCCTTTCAAAGTTAAATAAAAGTCATAATAGTGAACATTGAGGTCATGGTGCTGATCTTAGGGGAAACGCCTTCCATCTTTCATCATTAAGCTGATGTTAGTTGGGAGTTTTTGGTAGATGACCTTGAACAGGTTGAGAATGTTCCTTGTATTCCTAGTTTGTTGAGAGTTTCTATCAGAAATGAATGTTGCAGTTTGTCAAATGCTTTTTCTGCATTTATTGGGATGGAAATGCATTCTTAAATATGTTAAATTGGGTTTGCTCAGTTTTTATTTAGAATATTCGCATCTATGATCATGAAGGATGTTGTTCTGTACTTTCATTATTCTTTTTTTTTTTTTTTTGTATTTTATCGTGGTGTTGGAGAAGACTCTTAAGAGTCCCTTGGACTGCAAGGAGATCCAACCAGTCCATCCTAAAGGAGATCAGTCCTGAGCATTCTTTGGAATGACTAATAGTGAAGCTGAAACTCCAATAATTTGGCCACTTGATATGAAAAGCTGAGTCGTTTGAAAAGACCCTGGGAAAGATTGAGGGCAGGAGGAGAAGGGGATGACAGAGGATGAGATGGTTGGCTGGCATCACCAACTCAATGGACATAGGTTTGGGTGGACTCCAGCAGTTGGTGATGGATAGGGAGGCCTGGCGTGCTGTGGTTCATAGGGTCGCAAAGAGTCGGACATGACTGAGCGACTGAACTGAACTGAATGCTGACTTCACAGAATGAATTCAATGCATTCCTTCCTCCTCAGTATTCTGGAAAAATTTTATGTGAAATTAATGTTATTGCTTTCTGAAGAACTGGATATAATTCACCTGTGAAGCCATCTGGGCCTAGCATTTTCTTTGTGGTAAAGTTTTCAGCATAATTTCAAATTTTTAAAAGATGTATGACTGTTTATTTTTTCTAGAGCAATATTTGACAGCACTGAGGAGATGCCCCATGTCCAAGGTCAGAGAAACCCCAGTAAGACGGTAGGAGGCACAAATTCACATTTAGAAACAAACCCCATTCCCGTCAGAGATGCACAGAGGGCTCAAACAATCCTCACGCGCACCAGGACCCAGGGACCCCACAGAGACTGATACAAAACTGTGTTTGAATGTCTCCTGTGGAGGTACGGGTCAGCAGTGGACTGCCATAGGGACAGGGGCCCTGGATGCAGCAGCTTGGGTATGGCATAAGCCCTTTTAGAACTTCCCTTGTGGCTCAGCTGGTAAAGAATCCGTGTGCAATGTGGGAGACCCGGGTTCAATCCCTGGGTTGGGAAGATCCCCTGGAAAAAGAAAAGGCTACCCACTCCAGTATTCTGGCCTGGAGAATTCCATGGACTGTACAGTCCATGGTGTCACAAAGAGCTGGATGCGACTGAGTGACTTTCACTTCACTTTTAGAGTAGGTCGCCATTAACCCCATCATACAGCTGCCAGACCTTACACAGGACTGGGAAAAAGACTCTTGGAGGGCACTCTGAAAACCAGTGACCCCACAAGAGACTGATCTAGACTTGACTGTGAGTGTCCAGGAGTCTCCAGTGGAGGCATGGGTCGGTGGTGGCTTGCTGCAGGGTTGGGGGCAGTGAGTGTAGTAGTATATGCATGGGACCTTCTGAAGGAAGTCACCATTATCTTCATTACCTCCACCATTGTTTGAAGCGAAGTGAAGTCGCTCAGTTGTGTCTGACTCTGCGATCCCATGGACACCAGGCTCCTCTGTCCATGGGATTTTCTAGGCAAGAGTACTGGAGTGGGTTGTCATTTCCTTCTCCAGGGAATCTTCCCAACCCAGGGATCGAACCCAGGTCTCCCACATTGTAGACAGATGCTTTACCATCTGAGCCACCAGGGAAGTCCACATAGTTTGGCCCCAGGTAAATAGCAGGGAGGGAACACAGTTCCACCCATCAACAGAAAATTGGATTAAAGATTTACTGAGCATGGCCCCACCCATCAGAAGAAGACCCAGTTTCCCCCTCAGTTAGTCTCTCCTGTCAGGAAGCTTGCATAAGCTACTTATCCTTCTGCATCAGAGGGCAGACAGACTGAAAACCACAATCACAGAAAACTAACCAATCTAAACACACAGACCACAGCCTTGTCTGACTCAATGAAACTATGAGCCATGCCTTGTGGGGCTACCCAAGACAGACGGATCATGGTGGAGAGTTCTGACAAAATATGGTCCACTGGAGAAAGGGATGGCAAACCACTTCAGAATTCTTGCCTTGAGAACCCCGTGAACAGTATGAATAAGCAAAAAGATAGGACACCGAAAGATGAACTCCCCAGGTCGATAGGTGCCCAATATGCTACTGGAGATCAGTGGACGAATACTCCAGAAAGAATGAAGAGACAGAGCCAAAGCAAAAACAACACCCAGTTGTGGATGTGACTGGTAATGGAAGCAAGGTCCAATGCTGTAAAGGGCAATACTGCATAGGAACCTGGAATGTTAGGTCCATGATCAAGGCAAATTGTAAGTGGTCAAACAGGAGATGGCAAGAGTGAACGTTGGCATCTTAGGAATCAGCGAACTAAAATGGACTGGAATGGGTGAATTTAACTCAGATGACCATTATATCTACTACTGAGAGCAAGAATCCCTTAGAAGAAATAGAGTACCCAGTATAGTAAACAAAAGAGTCTGAAATGCAGTACTTGGATGCGATCTCAAAAATGACAGAATGATCTCTGTTCATTTCCAAGGCAAACCATTCAATATCACAGTAGTCAAAGTCTATGCCCCGACCAGTAATGCTGAAGAAGCTGAAGTTGAATGGTTCTATGAAGACCTACAAGACCTTCTAGAACTAACACCCCAAAAGATTTCCTTTTCATTATAGGGGACTGGAATGCGAAAGTAGGAAGTCAAGAAACACCTGGAGTAACAGGCAAATTTGGCCTTGGAATACAGGGCAAAGACTAATAGAGTTTTGCCAAGAGAATGCAGTGGTCATTGCAAACACCCTCTTTGGAAACAGACTGGCTCTAAATAGGGAAAGAAATACGTCAAGGCTGTATATTGTCACCCTGCTTATTTAACTTATATGCAGAGTACATCATGAGAAATGCTAGGTTAGATGAAGCACAAGCTGGAATCAAGATTTCCAGAAGAAATATCAATAACCTCAGATATGCAGATGACACCACCCTTATGGCAGAAAGCAAAAACTAAAGAGCCTCTTGGTGTAAGTGAAAGAGAAGAGTGAAAATTTGGCTTAAAACTCACCATTCAAAAAATGAAGATCATGGCATCTGGTCCCATCACTTCATGGGAAATAGATGGAGAAACAGTGGTAACAGTGGCTGACTTTATTTTGGGGGGCTCCAAAATCACTGAAGACGGTGATTGCAGCCATGAAATTAAAAGACACTTACTCCTTGGAAGGAAAGTTATAACCAACCTAGACAGCATATTAAAAAACAGACACATTACTTTGCCAACAAAGTTCCATCTACTCAAGGCTATGGTTTTTCCCGTGGTCATGTATGGATGTGAGAGTTGGACTGTGAAGAAAGTTGATCGCCGAAGAATTGATGCTTTTGAACTGTGGTGCTGGAGAAGACTCTTGAGAGTCGCTTGGACAGCAAGGAGATCCAACCAGTTCATCCTAAAGGAGATCAATCCTGGGTGTTTACTGGAAGGACTAATGTTGAAGCTGAAATTCCAATACTTTGGGCACCTGGTGTGAAGATCTGACCCATTGGAAAAGACCCTGATGCTGGGAAAGATTGAAGGCAGGAGGAGGAGGGGATGACAGAGGATGAAGAGGTTGGTTGGCATCACCGACTCAATGAACATGAGTTTAGGTAGGCTCCGGGAGTTGGTGATGGACAGGGAGGCCTGGCGTGCTGCAGTTCTTGGGGGGAGGTGGCAAAGATGTGGACACAACTGAGTGACTGAACTGAACTGAACTGAGTTATCATTTTTGATTCTCTTGATTTATTTGTCTAGATCCACATTCACATCACATTTTATCTCCTTTCTTCCTGAGAAACTTTGAGATTTCTTCTGTTGTGGACCTGCTGGTGAATGAATTCTTTCTGCTATTTTTATGTCTACAAAAGTTTTTATTTTGACTTTATTTTTGAAATATGTGTTTCTTAGGTATAGAATTCTAAATTAACAGATCTTGGGAGCTGTTTTGTACTTCAGAGAGGAACTTTATTACTTCAAAGATGTTTTCCTATCTTCTTTCTTGTATTGTTTCTGGTGAGAAAGTTCTGTCTTTATCCTTGCTTTTCTGTATGTAACATGTCCTTTTACTTCTGTATGCTTTTAAGATTTCCTGTTTATTACTAGTTTTAAGAAATTTTGATATTTATTTTTGTGTAATTCTCTTTACCTTTGCTGTTTCTGGGGTTCATTGAGCTTCTTGCATCTATTGGTTTCTAGTTTTAATCAAATTTGAAAAATTATTGTGTACCATTTCTTAAAATATTTTCTTTCCTTTGCTTTTATGTACTCAATTGCATGTACAATAGGCTGCTTGAAATTGCCACTCAACTGTTGATGATCTATTCATTTTTTAAAACTGAGGTTTCTTTTGTTTCATTGTGGAAAGTTTCTGTTGCTATGCCCTCTGGTTCAGTAATGATTTTTTTCTGTAATTTTCAGTTGACTTCATCCAGTTTAGTTTTCATCTCAAATAGTTTTAATTTCTAGCAGTTTGATATCTATATCTCTACTTTATTTAACATGAAGAATACAGCTATAGTAGTGGTTTTAATGTCTCTGTCCTTCTCTGCTAATTCTGACATTTATGTCAGTTCTGGATCAGTTACAAATGACTAGTTTTACTCTTTATGTGTCTTGTTTTATTTGTTTGTTTTCATTTTTTGCATGCCTGGTATTGGGGTTGGATACTACACAGGATGAATTTAAGATTTTTGAATGCTGAACATTTCCTATTCCTGTAAATATTTTTGAGCTTTCTTAAAAAAGTATAGTTATTTGGAAATAGCTTGATACCATAGGGTTTGCCTTTTAATATTTGTTTGGCAGAGCAGAAGAAATGCTATTTTGGGTCTAATTAGTTCCCACTACAGAGGCAAGACTTTTCTGAGTATTCTAATTAATGCCCATCCATTGTTATGAGGCTCTTCAGTCTGCTGATAGGAATAGGCCCTATTCTCAACTTTGAAAGGTTCTTTCCTTGTCCTCCTCCAAGTTGATTTGAAATTTTAAAAGTGCATATTTTGTGTCCAAAACTATCAAGAGAGAAGTTTCTATGTTTATAATAAAATAAAGCGTTCTTGGCCTGTTACCTGCTTATCCTTAATATCTGTGAAGCCCACATACTATTCATCTCAATAATAAAAGTTTTCTATAGATTTAATGAACTCCTAAATACACTTAAATATACTGTATTATAATCATCTATCTTGATAAATAAGCCCCCATAAAAATCTGAAAGCCCAAGTTTAAAAGTATTTATCAAAGTTCTCAGAATTCAGGGGACTTCCCGGGTGATCTAGTGGCTAAAATTCTGAGCTCCCAATGCGTAGGGCCTGGGTTCAATCCTTGGTTGGGGAACTAGACTCAGAACTAAAGATTCTGCATGCCAGGCTTCCCTGGTGGTCCAGTAGTTAAGAATTCTCCTGACAGTGCAAGGAACATGGGTTAAATCCCTCATTTGGGAGGATCTCACATTTCAAGAAGCAGCTAAGCCTGGGTACCACAACTCCTGGACCAGTGCTCTAGAGCTTGGGAGATGCAACTATTGAAGCCTGCTTGCCTTCGAGCCCACCTTCTGCCACAAGAGAAGCCATGGCAATGAGAAGCCTATGCACCACAACTACAGAGGACCCCCCACTAGGCTCAACTAGAGAGAGCCCAATAGCAGCAAAGACCCAGCACAGCCAAAATAAATAAAAAAAAAAAAAATTCCTGCATGCCACAATGAAGATCAAAGATCCTGTGTACTACATTAAGACCTAGTAGAGCCAAATAAATAAATACATTTTTTTAAAGTTCTCCAAATTCATTGTAGGGATGTGATGGCTGAGCGAGGAGGACCAACCCTCCGTCCTTTGACTCTGCCCAGTTATTCTTCTCTACCACTCCGCCTCTCCCACCCCTGTTTCTTCCAACCCTCGACTTTGCCTTATCCAGCAAGGAGTTTCATGCACAAGTGTTTGCGGCCAACCTACATCAAACTGTGCATATCCTCTGCAGGCAGCAACTCTTTGGACACTCCTCAGGTTTGGAGGTGCATAAACAAAGGCTTCCCAGGTGGCTCAGTGGGTAAGGAATCTGCCTGCAGTACAGGAGAATACAGGCAGATGCGAGTTCGATCACTGGCTGGGGAAGATTGAGGGCATGGCAACCCACTCCAATATTTTTGCCTGGAGAATCCCATGAAGAGAGGAGCCTGTTGGGCTAAAATCCATGGGGTCACAAAGAGTCAGACACGACTGAGCACACTTGATGGGAAGGCTTCTTCTCCAGCTTTAAAATTCTAAGAATCTCTAACATAGTGACAGTGGGTCTATCATTTTCCAGTACAAGTGTTTACTATCTCTCATAAATACAAGCTTAGCTTCCATGCTGAAAATCAATCTTTCCTTTCTAAATTATTTACCAGTCCGCCTATCATACTTACATGGCAATTTTGATCACACTCTTAAATATTATTTAAGTCATTTCTGTTTTAGAGGATAATAAATTTTTCTTAAGGGGCACAGTTATAAAACCTTCACCTTTATGCCTGCCTTGTATGTGTGTGCACTCAGTCGTGTGTGGGTCTTTGCGACCCCACGGACTATAGCACACCAGGCTCCTCTGCCCATGAGATTTCCCAGGCAAGAATACTGGAGTGGGTAGCCATTTCTTTCTCCAGGGGATCTTCCTGACCCAGGGATTGAACCCGCATCTCCTGCGTTTCCTGCACTGGCAGGAGGACTTTTTACCACTATGCCACCTGGGAAGCCCACTCACCTTGATGACATCATCTTTTAGAGGTTCCCAGCTGCCACTGAATGCACTTAATGCAAGAGTGATGGGAAGAAAGGAGGCCTTTTTGTTACTTTCCATAAAGGAAGCAAAATGGAGATTGTAGAGGTTAAAGGGAAGCCAAATGTATGACTTATTTAGTTTTATTCTGAACCTAACCTCACTGAAACAGGTTTTATAGATTTGTTTCCATGACTTATATTATGAATACTCACCTTTCTTTTATCCTCTGAATGCCAGAGTACTATCTCCCTGTGCCTTTAACAAGTATGCATTAGTCACATTTAGCTAACCTGTTCAAAGTACCCAGCACACTGTTTTCCTCCTTATCCTTAATTAGTCAGAAAGCTTGCTTCCACAGCATTGAGTTCCTTCTCCTCAGCTCCTCAAAAAGGTTGCCTAATGGTAAAGCATTTTAATTTTTCTTCTTTAAGTAATTCGTGGTTTTAAGTTTAGCCTTCTGGCCTCTCTACTTATCATGGCTGAACTCTGCTCTTCTTGTTGCAAGGAAGGTTTTCTACTGTTTCATTTTTCCATCTTAAAAATAATAATATTGTTCTATAAAGCAGCTAATGTTCTCACTGGGCAAATGGAAAGAATCTCACATCACCCCAAAACACATTCTTCCCAGTAGAAAGTATATAAAATGGACTCTAAGCAACATCACACCTTTACCTATGAGTGATTTCCTTTAAATGTATTCTACCTCTTTCATATAGTCACCTGCCATTTTTACTATATTGCAGTCAGAAGGTTTAAAGGCATTCCTTTTAAATATCTTGAAAGTTTTCCATTGATAAGAAAAGGTAGTGAAAGCACTTTTAAGTGAACAGTAACACACACATCACAAATCAGGCATTTTGATACCATCTAGGTTCACACCATGTGGAATAGGAACTCCAGCGATTGTGGTTTAGCTGGGATTCTAAACTGTGTAGAAGGGCTTTGGGGGGAATTCAGGAAGTGTTGTTACAGTTATTGACTAGGTCATAGGTTGTATTGTGTGTATATGCGTGTACATGCAAAGAGTGTGTGTGTGAGTGACAGAGAATGAAAGTGATTTAAATGCAAAATATTTAACCATAGCTTATTTGCAGAAATAAACCAGGAAAAAATTGCAAATGTTTGTTAATTAAAGAACATTTCTACTCTTATAAGGATGCCACATAATTAGCTATTCATTTACAGTGAATTTTTTAAAGAAATTAGTTCACCTTTCCCAGGGAGAATATTTTATGTTCTTCATTCTATTTCACTTGGTTTAAAAGGCCACAGAAATTGATACCAATGAGAGGTGAATGTAGGCACACACCAGCAGCAAAGATTACTGTCTGAAGATCGAACAGGAGGGAACTGGATTTGAAATCAAAGACCTGACATTGATCAAGTCTTTGTTAGTCTAGGACAAGGGTTTACACACATCTTCTCAGTTTTCCTCTGGGTCTGAGTGCAGCATGAGGTAAAAGGAAACGATGCCAGATTGTGAGGGTGGAGGAGAGGAACATCCACATCTCTGCAGAGTTAACCATGCATCTGCTCTCTGCTCTGCCCTTATTTTCAAAGAGAAGAAAGGCAAATCTAGCAATGCTGACCATGAGTTTGAAGACTTTAAAGTTTTACATGGTTTCAGTAGTCCTGAACAGCATAGATGTACTTTGTAAACATACCTTAAAATAGGAAAAGTACAGAAAAGAATGGATTGAGTGGTGTTGATTACATCTCATTAAGCTGTAAAGGCAAGCTGTTACATGCTTTTCTTCCTCTGTGTTTCTGTTCTCTTCCTAGTAGTATATATGAGTAAGTAGGGGCTTGGATACATATGGAAAAGAAAAGAAAATCCAGTTAAAAATTGTGCAATATATATTCAACGGCACTGGGGAAAAATGTGTTTTATATAGGGGGTTGGGTTTCCCAGGTGGTGCTAGTGAGAAAGAACCTGCCTGCAGGTTTGATGCCTGAGCCAAGAAGATCCCCTGGAGGAGGGCATGACAACTAGCTCCACTCTTCTTGCCTGGAGGGAGCCTGTTGAGCTACAGTACACAGAGTTGCAGAGAGTTTCATGACTGAATTTGGCAATAAGGAGTTCATGATCTGAGCCACAGTCAGCTCCTGGTCTTGTTTTTGCTAACTGTGCAGAGCTTCACCATCTTTGGCTGCAAAGAATATAATCAATCTGATTTTGGTGTTGACCATCTGGTGATGTCCATGTGTAGAGCCTTCTCTTGTGTTGTTGAAAGAGGGTGTTTGCTATGACCAGTGTGTTCTCTTGACAAAACTCTATTAGCCTTTGCCCTGCTTCATTCTGTGCTCCAAGGCCAAATTTGCCTGTTACTCCAGGTGTTTCTTGACTTCCTACTTTTGCATTCAAGTCCCCTATAATGAAAAGTACATATTTTTGGGGTGTTAGCTCACTATGAACAAAGCTAGTAGAGGTGATTGAATTCCAGTTGAGCTATTTCAAATCCTGAAAGATGATGCTGTGAAAGTGCTGTACTCAATATGCCAGCAAATTTGGAAAACTCAGCAGTGGCCACAGGACTGGAAAATGTCAGTCTTCATTCCAATCCCAAAGAAAGGCAATGCCAAAGAATGCTCAAACTACTGCATAATTGCACTCATCTCACATGCTAGTAAAGTCATGCTCAAAATTCTCTAAGCCAGGCTTCAGCAATACATGAACGGTGAACTTCCAGATGTTCAAGCTGGTTTTAGAAAAGGCAGAGGAACCAGAGATCAAATTGCCAACATCCGCTGGATGATGGAAAAAGCAAGAATGTTCCAGAAAAACATCTATTTCTGCTTTATTGACTATACAAAAGCCTTTGACTGTGTGGGTCACAATCAACTGTGGAACATTCTGAAAGAGATGGGAATCCCAGACCACCTGACCTGCCTCTTGAGAAACCTGTATGCAGGTCAGGAAGCAACAGTTAGAACTGTACATGGAACAACATAGTTTCCAAATAGGAAAAGGAGTATGTCAAGGCTGTATATTGTTACCCTGCTCATTTAACTTGTATGCAGAGTACATCGTGAGGAATGCTGGGCTAGAAGAAGCACAAGCTGGAATCAAGATTGCTGGGAGAAATATCAGTAACCTCAGATATGCAGATGATACCACTCTTATGGCAAAAAGTGAAGAGGAACTAAAAACCCTCTTGATGAAAGTGAAAGAGGAGAGTGAAAAAGTTGGCTTGAAGCTCAACATTCAGAAAACAAAGATCATGGCATCTGGTCCCATCACTTCATGAGAAATAGACGGAGAAAAAGTGGAAACAGTGTCAAACTTTATTTTGGGGGGCTCCAAAATCACTGCAGATGCTGATTGCAACCATGAAATTAAAAGACACTTACTCCTTGGAAGGAAAGTTATGACCAACCTAGATAGCATATTACAAAGCAGAGACATTATTTTGCCAACCAAAATCTGTCTTATCAAGGCTATGGTTTTTCCCGTGGTCATGTATGGATGTGAGAGTTGGACTGTGAAGAAAGCTGATAACCAAAGAATTGATGCTTTTGAACTGTGGTGTTGGAGAAGACTGTTGAGAGTCCCTTGGACTGCAAGGAGATCCAACCAGTCCATTCTAAAGGAGATCAGTCCTGAGTGTTCATTGAAATGACTGATGCTAAAACTGAAGCTCCAATACTGTGGCCACCTCATGCGATGAGTTGACTCACTGGAAAAGGCTCTGATGCTGGGAGGGATTGGGGGCAGGAGGAGAAGGGGACGACAGAGAATGAGATGGCTGGATGGCATCCCCAACTCGATGGGCAGGAGTTCGAGTGAACTCCGGGAGTTGGTGATGGACAGGGAGGCCTGGCGTGCTGTGACTCATGGGGTCTCAAAGAGTCGGACACGACTGAGCGACTGAACTTAACTGGATATGACTGAGGAGATTTTGCATGCATGCATATAGGGAGTTAAATGGGCAGCACTTCGAATTGTTGCAGGAAGGGGGAATCCTTCCAGGGCCCAAAACTGGGCTCTTGTCTAACACTTGGAAATGAATTGTCCGAGGAGACATGTGTGCTGACAAAGCAAGAGATTTTATTGGGAAAGGGCACCTGGGTGGAAAGCAATAGGGTAAAGTAGGGTAAGAGAACCCAGGAGAACAGCCCTGCCACATGGCTTGTTTTATAATGATGGAATTAGTTTCCGCGTTGTCTTTAGCCAATCATTCTGACTCAGAGTCCTTCCTGGTGGTGCACACCTTGTTCAGCCAAGATGGTTGCCAGAGAGAAGGATTCTGGGAGATGGTCGAACATGTGGTGTCTTCTTTTGACCTTTTTAGAACTCTTCCAGTTGGTGGAGGCTTATTAGTTCCATGTTCCTTACCAGGACCTCTTGTCATAAAACGATTCATGCAAATGGTTACTATAGTACCTGGCCAGGGTGGGTGGTTTCAGTCAGTGTGCTTCCACTAACAGAATGTTATGCCATGATTGCAAAAAGGATAAACATTCCTCCTGATTTTCATAAAAGTATTTTCTGGATGATTATTCAATTTCTAATCATTATACATTCCTATCATCAAGATTATGCGGATGGAGAAGATGATGCCGACAGGGTGGGTCATCCATTAAAGAATGTTATTTGGGAGAAAGTAAAAAAATTCCTGAAATGAAACATGTCATATCCACGTTGAATGCTTTGCTCTTACACAATGGAAGAAATAATATCATGAGTAGTCAGAGCACACTAATCTGGAAAGATTGAGATATATTTTATCCATGGAGAAGGGACATTAATCTTTATCTAACAAATGTTGTGTTGGCAAGTTTATATTTTTCCCTAGAATATTTAGAGGAAAAGAGAAGTATCAACCACATTCTTTAAACACAGCCATAGGCCAGCTCTGCAAATGAGCAACTCCAATGTGAAAACACTTTCAAAGTTCTAAATGAGTTGTCCCTGTGGTAATAAAGAGGGGACATTTTACAGTATGACAGTATGTAAGACAGCATTGTCAGCTGTAGTTATTTAAAGCGCAAGGCCTGTAACAGGAAAATAATGACTTTAATAAAATTTACTATTGACTTTGTAGGCTAAAATCTTTCTGTCATCAGGAATACAGAAAAACAACCCGTCTGAAAACCCTTCAGTTAAATATATTCCTTTAATATTTCAAAGCAACTTGATTTTTTTAAAAATATACACCCTACTTCAAAAGACACTGTAGTAGGGTGGAAATTAGTATTTTTAATAGAAAGTTGGTATTGCTTACATAAGGAAAAAATCAGTAATGACCTATGACACTGTCAACTGAAAGCAACATTTGAGGAAACTGCAAAAGCAGTTAATGCAGTTCCTTGAAATGCTGTATAAAGCTGTGTCACAAATGAATGATTTATAAATTACCTAAAGTCCTTCTCCGGAGGATATCTTTTAATCATGCAGTAGAACTTCTCAGTAAGAACACCAGAGAACTTACTGGGTCTACATGACAATCTACAGCATGTTAACGAGGTTGGGGTTATTTCTGAAAACTGGGGAAAATAGGAAAACCTGTGTCCCGATTGTACTCTCCAGCCAATTTGATTAAATGTGGTGTAGACAGCTTATAGTGTATAAGAAAGGTCATGCCCGTTCTATGAAAAGTGGAAGAAATTCCATTCCTTTAATGTTTTACATAGTTAAAATAAACTGTGGTAAAAAGTTTCCCAACAGTGTATGACAGCTCAATTTAGAGGTGAAGCCTTTTAATAAAACCTCATGAAATGAATACTTTGGTTTATGCACTCTGTTTGTGTTTCCCACTGGAGTGCTTAGCATTATGAAGCTGTGGTTACTTGCTTTACTATTGCAGAATAGCATCGTGAAAGGGGAGACCAAAGCTTTGTATCAGAAAATATCCAGAGTGAGTAGAAATGCTGATGGAGGAACCTTAATTTAGAGCTAAGCTGCTTTCCTATTTGCTTTTAACATGCTATTGTAAAGTATATTGGCTTGAATTACAGGATATTATTTAGACAAAGGGAAAAATCCACAAGGGGTTTTACACATTAACCTATAGCTTATTTAAGGGGAAATTATGAACCTCAGAATTATATACTAGTAATTTTTTTTCTAAGCTTTAATAAGAACTGTATGACAAAGCTTGCTTTTCTGAATTAAGTATATACGTTGGTATTATTTGGAAAAGGGAGAAGGCAAAGGAAAGAATAAAAAACAGTTTGTTTATAGAAAGATTCTGCAACCGACCCTCCATGTGGAGACAGAATTCTACTTTAGTACCATCTAGGATCCCAAAAACAATTCTTAGGGGACCTGGTATGGTGCCTTAAACCAATTAATACTCAGTATATTCACACTAGCAGACATAAGTCTTTTCAAGAGCAGTATTAATTCTGATCCTCTTTCTTTCTAGCTGTGCTTGCTGGCTTACTCTGGAACTGTCCCTCATGTAAGGAAGGAGTTCAGGAAGCTGGTCCATTGTCCACTGACCGTTCTGACCCTTACCTCTCCTAGACTTCCTGAATATTTGACCCGAGTACAACTACTGTAAGATTTTATTGGATACTTTATTTTACATATGTGAATGTGGGAAGAGTATTTTTGAGCATGACATGCACATATATGTAAATTATATGGACGCTTATACAGTGTGAGTCTCCAGATCTCCTGGGGAAAGCTGGTTACCTTACAAAATATATCAGTTGATTTTTTACCATGTAAGTTGCAATTGGTAAGGTACATCCTAGAATAGGTAGGTGACTGCTGTTCTCTGCTGGCTTATTAGCTTTCTACTTGTACCCTGTGGGAGGTAGTATCCATGATTTGTTTTTTTTTTTATTTTTCTCTCTGATAATATTTAATAATTTAGGAATATAAATTGATAGCCAAACTACTAAGTGAGGAAAACAACAATATGTTCCTTAGCTATTCTGGAAATGTCAGGTAGACTGATTCTTAGCTGTATCAGATCACCCAGGAGAGATGTAAGTAAGTGTGAAGGAGGGTCTTTGGTCATAAACAGGATTGACATTACTATTTAAGAAAGTTGTCTGATAGAAATACAGATGTTGAGGCATGACTTCTCAAGGGTCTCTGGTCTTCATTCTCTAGGATACAGAAAGAGGATATTGAAAGTTTTTAAAAATTATCCTCAGTTAGTCTCCTAAGATTTCTTGGT
This sequence comes from Moschus berezovskii, assembly GCF_049115385.1. Taxonomy (NCBI): domain Eukaryota; kingdom Metazoa; phylum Chordata; class Mammalia; order Artiodactyla; family Moschidae; genus Moschus; species Moschus berezovskii. The sequence goes on from NC_142465.1 coordinate 98,023,138, forward strand.
TCCCAGACTTCCACTTAGAGTTAAATAACATTACAATTCTCCTCCTCAGTTCATCTCTAATTTGATCTACTATTCTCTGTTTAAAGTATAATTTTAGACTGGACCACTCGAGGCAACAACAACAGAAGAATTTCTGAATCAATTGCATTAATAAATACCAAAAAAAGCCTTTGCTTTGTTCACTCCTTCAACAAATATTTACTGTATTCTATTTCCCCGGCACAAGCTAGAGGAGTGACCAAAACAAAGCCTCAGTCTCAGAGGACCTGATGTTCTATTGAAGAGACAGACAATAAAGTGATAAATAAGTTAATACAGGTTTCCAGGTGGTAAAAATGCCATGAAAAACAGAAGTAAAGCAGGATAAGGAAAATAGGGCCTGGAAGGGTCAGGGGAGGAGAGCAAAGTTTGAGGAAAAGGTGGAGAAAGTCAGGGACTGGTATCATACCCTTCAGAAGGGGCAATGAAATAGGGTAGAGTCAGGGAAGGGGGGCACAAAGCTACCCTCTCATCCAACAAATATTTCAGTTGGTCAGAGAGAGAGACTGATAAATCCATCCACAGGATTCTTTTGCTAACCTAACTCCACGCAGAGTAGAATCTCAAACCTGCCAAGAGATCTGTCTACAAACAGATTTGTTTAAAAATTGACATTCAGGCCACACCAGTTAATTTGTTCCCAGTGTAACTATTCATCATATGAAATGGTGAGGTTATGAGGGGAATAGTCCCGTCAAAAGAATAGGGTTTGTAAATACACATTATAGTTTTAGAGATAAATGGCCCTGATGCAATGCTCAAATGCTATTGTAATAGATTTTTGTTAAAAAGAATACACTGCTAACTGTATTACCAATCCATGAGATTTAAATATTGAACAACTTGAAGCTCAGCAGCTTTATGGTGAATTAAGGGCCGAAGAGGGGACTGAGAAAAAGACGACTCTTAAGTAACAGCTCTGACTGGGGAAATGTATTTCATTTTTTTCACTTCCACCCTCTAAACAAGTCTGTCTAGTGAAAGAGATTTTTAGATACTCTCGGTTAAAGGGGAAACAAGCATAGATTCACACTTCATGTATGTGCCACATATTTGTTGTTCAATAACTGAGTCATGTCCAATTCTTTGCAACCCTATGGACTGCAGCACACCAGGCTTCCCTGTCCTTCACCAGCTCCCAAAGTTTGCTCAAATGCATGTCCATTGAGTCAGTGGTGCCATCCTACCATCTAATCCTCCATTGCCCCCTTCTCCTCCTGCCCTCAATCTTTCCCAGCACCAGAGACTTTTCTGAGTCAGCTCTTCACATCTTGTGGCCAGAGTATTGGAGCTTCATATTAAGCATCAGTCCTTCCAATGAATATTCAAGGTTGATTTCTTTCAGGATTGACTGGTTTAATCTCCTTGCAGTCCAGGGGACTCTCAAGAGTCTTCTCCAGCACCACATTTCAAAAGCATTAATTCTTTGGTGCTCAGCCTTCTTTATTGTCCAGCTCTTACATCTATACATAACTACCAGCAAAACCATAGCTTTGACTATATGGACCTTTGCAAAGTGATGTCTCTGTTTTTTACTCTGGGAATATAATTTTGGTTGATAAGTTTGGTTTTGGTAATTGACACTTTTAATGCAGAGGGCACAAAATGTGTTCAGTCTAACTCAAAAAATCTAGGGAAGCTAAGGCCCTTACTTGTTCTCATGTAACCAATGATTGCTAGTATAATCATGACTTGGTGTGGAGACTAAAGTAGAGTTTGGCTGTGATATCACTCAGCCAAGACTGGGAACAGCAAAATCATGACACTAAAAGAAAAGGCAGAGGCTTTACTGTATAAAATGTGTAGCAATTAGAAAGAAATTGTTTCTGTCTGACACATTTTCTTCTCTTTTTTTGTAATACAAAGTTTACTTCTTCTTTTTAATTACCTGCTTTGACAGTGCCCATAGCTGTCAATGCAATTTAATATTCTCTGATATTTATTTATTTCATAAGAAAACATAAAATCAAGAAATATATAGTGAAAATCTAAAACTGCTTTTATAGTAATAACAATTAGCTAATATATGTTTAAGTACTTTTTTAAAAAAAATCTACATTTCCTCTATAAAACATAACAATGTAAATTATTTTTATTATATCCAGATGAAGTGATTAGAGGTTATAATGGTTAAATATTTCATATTAGCTGATACAACTAGTAAAAAATAATTCTGAGTCTTGAACTAGATATCTAACTTGAAATCACATTGTTTAACCAATTACTGTGCTACTTCTGGTCATATAAGTTAATATGTTAGTATTAACACTTCCTGCTTGAAATTTCTCAACATTCATTGGTAATAAAGTTGAGTTTTCCTAAGTGAACTAATGCTTGATTAGTCAGCATAAAATAATCTAAATTTTTTAATTAAAAAATTAAAATTCTAATAATACTTTAGTCTAAATGTAAATACCTGAACTAGAAGGTATGCTTACATTATTTATCACAAAACTATTTTTTTTAAAAAACTGCGGGGAATCCTAGTTTTTTGATGGAGGTAGTAGCTCCCCCTAGAGGGCATTTTGGAAATTGAAAAGGGTGATTTTGTCACAATGCACTGGCTTTTAATGAATGAGGACCAGGATGCTACAGACCTTACAATGAGCAGGACAGTGTCACAAAATAAAGTATATTTTCTCAAGCTTTTCCTCAGGTTTTGAATATGCCATCAGAAATACATATAAGGGAAGAGTTATTTATAATTATCCGAGCCTAGAACTTGAAACCGCTTGACATGTGCAGTTTTTATACAGACTATATTTTTCCAGCAATGTGACCATAATGCAAATCTATGGAAAGTTTTACTTCAGTTTGGAATATTTATTTATGGCTGCATTGGGTCTACGTTGCAGCATGCAGGATTTTTTGTTGCAGCTCATAGTCTTCTCTCTAGTTGTGGAGCGCAGGCTCAGTATTTGCCAAACACAGGCTTAATTGCTCTGTGGCATGTGGGGTCTTGGTTTCCCAGCCAGGGATCGAACTCATGCCCCCTGAACTGTAATGTGGACTCTTAACCAATGGACCACCAAGGAAGTCCCTGGGATTTTTCAGGAATTGTTCATAATATTTGACAATAGTGGGCTTCCTCTGTGGCTCAACTGGTAAAGAATCTGCTTGCAATGTGGGAGACCTGGGTTCGATCTCTGGGTTGGGAAGATCCCCTGGAGAAGGGGAAGGCTTCCCACTCCAGTATTCTGGCCTGGAGAATCCCATGGACTGTATAGACCGCGGGGTCGCAAAGAGTCAGACACGACTGAGAGACTTTCACTTTCACTTTCTTTGACAATAGTGTCACTGATAGCAAGGACTGACACTCATGGTATTTGAGTTACCAGTCTTCATTTGTATCATCCTCTGTTTATGACTGTAGTGTGTAAAGATGAAACAAAAAATAATTAAGGCTCATTTAAATCATATTATAAGAATATTATTAAATATGAATACATGAAATTTAGGTGACACTTTAATAAAGTCTACAAACATGTTTATAGTTATAGTCACATTTTTGCTTACTGCACAGTGATCCCGGAGAAGGGAATGGCAAACCTCTCCAGTATTCTTTCCTGGAAAATTGCGTGGAAAGAGGAGTCTGGTGGGCTACAGTCCATGGCGTCACAAGGAATCAGACACGACTGAGTGACTAAGCACAATTGTACAATGATAAGTAATATTGTGAAGATTGTATATTGGACTTGTTGACTTATTCTCACATGGCCAGAGGCTTTCCACGCTTATTCTGATAAAGCCTACCACACAACTATAACTTCTTCTCATATTAAGTTCAGTTCAGTCGCTCAGTCGTGTCCGACTCTTTGCGACCCCGTGAATCACAGCACGCCAGGCCTCCCTGTCCATCACCAACTCCCGGAGTTCACCCAAACTCATGTCCATCGAGTCGGTGATGCCATCCAGCCATCTCATTCTCTGTCGTCCCCGTTTCCTCCCACCCCCAATCCCTCCCAGCATCAGACTCTTTTCCAGTGAGTCAACTCGTTGCATGAGGTGGCCAAAGTATTGGAGTTTTAGCTTTAGCATCAGTCTTTCCAGTGAACACCCAGGACTGATCTCCTTTAGAATGGACTGGTTGGATCTCCTTGCAGTCCAAGGGACTCTCAAGAGTCTTCTCCAGCACCACAGTTCAAAAGCATCAATTCTTCTGTGATCACCTTTCTTCACAATCCAACTCTCACATCCATACATGACCACGGGAAAAACCATAGCCTTGACTAGACGGACCTTGTTTGGCAAAGTAATGTCTCTGCTTTTTATTATGCTATCTAGGTTGGTCATAACTTTCTTTCCAAGGAGTTCAGTTCAGTTCAGTTCAGTCGCTCAGTCGTGTCCAACTCTCCGCGACCCCATGAATCACAGCACGCCAGGCCTCCCTGTCCTTCACCAACTCCCGGAGTTCACTCAAACTCATGTCCACAGAGTCAGTGATGCCATCCAGCCATCTCATTCTCTGTCGTCCCCTTCTCCTCCCGCCCCTAACCTTTCCCAGCATCAGAGTCTTTTCCAGTGAGTCAACTCTTCGCATGAGGTGGCCAAAGTATTGGAGTTTCAGCTTTAGCATCAGTCCTTCCAATGAACACCCAGGATTGTTCTCCTTTAGAATGGTTGGTTGGATCTCCTTGCTAAGTGTCTTTTAATTTCCTGGCTGCAATCAGCATCTGTAGTGATTTTGGAGCCCAAAAAATAAAATCTGACACTGTTTCCACTGTTTCCCCATCTATTTGCCATGAAGTGATGGGACCAGATGCCATGATCTTCGTTTTCTGAATGTTGAGCTTCAAGCCAAACTTTTCACTCTCCTCTTTCACTTTCATCAAGAGGCCTTTGAGTTCCTCTTCACTTTCTGCCATAAGGGTGGTGTCATCTGCATATCTGAGGTTATTGATATTTCTCCCAGCAATCTTGATTCCAGCTTGTGCTTCTTCCAGCCCAGCATTCCTCATGATGTACTCTGCATAGAAGTTAAATAAGCAGGGTGACAATATACAACCTTGACATACTCCTTTTCAGTCTCTACAATTACTAGAGTCTGACTGCATGTCTTGATGGGAATTCAAGGTAAATCATAGGCTTTGAATGATTTTTTAATATTGTTCCATCCTATTTTTAATATAGAGAATTAAATACTATTACTTCTTTATTTTGGAGAGATGCTATCACTGCATAAATTAAAACCATTCCTCACTTTCTATTATTACATGTAAATAAACCTTGTTTGTTAGTGCTTGTACTTTTTTAAAAAATATAGTAAATGTTTTGCTCTTTTATCTTCCTATTTTTCCCGCAGAGAATCATGTTTTAGAATATGTTATGAAAGAGAGACATTGGGATGAATAAGGTAAAATTATTGGGCTAGACTCAAAAGCAAAAGAAAATAAGGAGCTAATATTTCAGACACTTTTTATAAGAAAGCCTGTTGAATTTCCGGTTTTTAACTATTGATGTGAAGAAAAATAAAATGAGGTGGAGAAAAAAGGATATATACAATTAGCTCTAGGTCAGTGTTTTTGTAGTGGTCACAGTTGGTGGTCTATGTGGAAGATACTGCGTTACTCCATTTATGAGGTATTCTGTTTTGTATCATTTGAGCATTCCAATAGTAATTATAAAGTTCTACATCATACATGTCCACAGATACATCACCGATAGCATTTATAGAGCTTCAAGTTTGGCTTCCAATTTCGCCTGTGATAGATGTGCACATGCACATAGATAATCCTCTTTGAGAATCAGATACTTGAGATATCAAATATAGGAGTATACTATATTAATTTATAAATTTAGACTTGCTTAATTAAAACAGATGTAACTTTAAAAATGGAAGCATGCGAATATAGCAAGCAATTTTGCAACTGATAGCTGAGAATGCCCCAATCTATTTAAATATATTTTTTTCTTATATCAATCTATGGGATTCTGGAACCTAGTTATCACTTCAAACCGATCAAATTTGGATGGAACTATTTGAGCAGTCTCAAATCTTTGACCCTGCCTTGCATGCAGCTGCAGGATAAAGTTAGCTTTACTTTCCTTAAATGAATAGGAGCAGACTTTATTCAGTCTCTGCTCATTACCCCTAGAATCATTTTGAGCCAATGCATAGCCACTGTTTTGCTGTGTATCACTCTAAATCATGGGTATAAAAAATAGTTTGGAGGGAAAAAATTTAAACGGCAGCAAAATGTCAGTTTCAAGGGGTGTTAAAAGGAAATTTAATCAACTTTCAACACAGTGAACACCACCTTGGCATTAGACATCATAGATTTCCTTCTTACCTCCCAACTTCTGAGGCTTATTATTAAATACTTTCACAGCAGCAAGATCACAAAAACATTAGACTGCTTGCTTACAGGTATATCCTACTTAGTGAACTTAAAGGAACACTACCAAGGCTGGTAAAGCTGAAATTAGACCTATCGGCTTTATTCTGAAGCTTGGGCGTGCACAGTACGCTATCTGATTCACTTTGCCTGCCAGCTTTGTTCTCTTGAGCCAGCAGGAGGGATTGACACTTAGGAGAATCTTTCTCTTTTAACCTGCGTGCTGCTCCTGACAGCTGAGCTGGGCGAGTAGAGACTGGCAGACAGGACTCTAGGTGTGTTGTTCATTGGTAACTGCTTAGAAGTGAGCATTTTAGCTTTGTATTCCCCAACCATGTGTTCAAAATTGGGAGAATCACTTAAATTATATAATATCTAGGATTGGCTGCATAATGTATGGGGCCCAGTACAAATGAAAATGTACTTTGTTCAAAAATGATTAAGAATTTCCAGATGGGGCTTGAAGAGTGCTAAGCCAAGCAAAGAACCTTTTAAACATCATCTGTTTGTGACTGTAAAGATTTTACCCTCTGTGAAACTGGCTCTGATTGTGTTATTGTCTCTCCGACTAATAGACACTTAAATATTTGCAGCCAAAAACATACCAATGTGGTTATATTAATTCCTTAACAAACGACAATGTGTAAATCATACAAAAATAACTTATTTTACTGAACTCTTCTGTATGTATAAACTTGGCCCAGGACAAGGCTAAAAGGTCTAGCAATATAGGAATTTTTCTTTTAATTTTAAAAGATCAGCCCTTAACTAGCAGTTTTATATTTAACTCACATGAAGTTACATGCCCATCTATCAAGCATCATATTTCAAAAAAAATCATGAATAATGGAATGTTAATTCCTTTAGATAAATGTTGGAAAATGTATAATTTTGGTATAAATGTTTAAAAAAGAAGTACAATCATTTTGGGGGATATGTTAAGATCCTCTCCTAACCAAAGAAATCTAAGAACCAAAAGATTTCTAAAAAATATGAAAAACTGCTAAATTTTATTTTAGTTTTGAAAACCCGAACACGAACTTTTAAGGATACTGGCAAATTCAGTCTTCCGATGTTTGATCAACTCCATATTTACCAAAGCCAAGCCATTCATGTATTGATCAGCATTTATTATCTGCTATATAAAGCACTGCAAACTTTTTAGGCAATCTCCATTTCTTAGAAAGCTGTTGTTTCTTCAATATAAAAGTAATATTTCATAGGAACTTCTTAAATTCTTCCAAGGCACTGAAGTTTTAAAGGTCTTTGGAAAAAGCTGACATTGAAAGAAAACATACATTCCTAATCGGATTCTAATTATATGAATTACAAATTTCAATTTAAGTGTTCTACTATTCTGTATCTTTATGAGGAGCTGTCGTGGGTTTAAATGTGGAAAACTTAATAGATAGGGTCTAAGGACTGATGCTGAAGCCTAGCTTGGAGAATTTTGAGCATGACTTTACTAGTGTGTGAGACGAGTGCAGTTGTGCGGTAGTTTGAGCATTCTTTGGCATTCCCTTTCTTTGGGATTGGAATGAAGACTGACCTTTTCCAGTCCTGTGGCCATTGCTGAGTTTTCCAAATTTGCTGACATATTGAGTGCAGCACTTTCACAACATCATCTTTCAGGATTTGAAATAGCTCAATTGGAATTCCATCACCTCCACTAGCTTTGTTCGTCGTGATGTTCTCTAAGGCCCACTAGACTTCATATTCCAAGATGTCTGGTTCCAGGTGAGTGATCACGCCATCGTGATTATCTTCGTCGTGAAGATCTTTTTTGTACAGTTCTTCTGTGTATTCTTGCCACCTCTTCGTAATATCTTCTGCTTCTGTTAGGTCCATACCATTTCTGTCCTTTATCGAGCAAAATTCTCCAAGAGAGGCTTCAGCAATATGTGAATCGTGAACTTCCAGATGTTCAAGCAGGTTTTAGAAAAGGCAGAGGCACCAGAGATCAAATTGCCAACATCCGCTGGATTATGGAGAAAGCAAGAGAGTTTCAGAAAAACATCTATTTCTGCTTCATTGACTATGCCAAGGCCTTTGACTGTGTGGATCACAATAAACTGTGGAAAATTCTGAAAGATATGGGAATACCAGACCACCTGACCTGCCTCTTGAGAAACCTGTATGCAGGTCAGGAAGCAACAGTTAGAACTGGACATGGAACCACAGACTGGTTCCAAATAGGAAAAGGAGTATGCCAAGGTTGTAAATTGTCACCCTGCTTATTTAACTTCTATGCAGAGTACATCATGAGGAACGCTGGGCTGGAAGAAGCACAAGCTGGAATCAAGATTGCTGGGAGAAATATCAGTAACCTCAGATATGCAGATGACACCACCCTTATGGCAGAAAGTGAAGAGGAACTCAAAGGCCTCTTGATGAAAGTGAAAGAGGAGAGTGAAAAGTTTGGCTTGAAGCTCAACATTCAGAAAACAAAGATCATGGCATCTGGTCCCATCACTTCATGGCAAATAGATGGGGAAACCGTGGAAACCGTGTCACACTTTATTTTTTTGGGCTCCAAAATCACTATAGATGCTGATTGCAGCCAGGAAATTAAAAGATGCTTACTCCTTGGAAGGAAAGTTATGACCAGCCTAGATAGCATATTAAAAAGCAGAGACATTACTTTGCCAACCAAGGTCCGTCTAGTCAAGGCTATGGTTTTTCCCGTGGTCATGTATGGATGTGAGAGTTGGACTGTGAAGAAAGCTGATCGCCGAAGAATTGATGCTTTTGAACTGTGGTGCTGGAGAAGACTCTTGAGAGTCCCTTGGACTGCAAGGAGATCCAACCAGTCCATTCTGGAGGAGATCAATCCTAGGTGTTCATTGGAAGGACTGATGCTAAAGCTGAAACTCCAATACTTTGACCACCTCATGCGATGAGTTGACTCACTGGAAAAGACTCTGATGCTGGGAGTGATTGGAGGTGGGAGGAGACGGGGACGACAGAGAATGAGATGGCTGGATGGCATCACCGACTCGATGGACATGAGTTTGAGTGAACTCCGGGAGTTGGTGATGGACAGGGAGGTCTGGCATGCTGTGATTCTTGGGGTCTCAAAGAGTCGGACACGACTGAGCGACTGAACTGAACTGAAGGTCACATTTGACCCTAGGGTTAAAAAAAAAAGTGTGATCTCTTCATTCAATTAAAAATAAAAATTGAACATTAATCATCCATAGAAACATACATGAATGACATAAAATCTGGTTAAATGAGTAAATGTTTAGTATAAGAACATAAAAAATCTGGTGGGGAAATAAACTTTAATGTCAAGTCTTCCTGGTAAAGTTATAGACAGGATTTGGTGACAGATGAGAGGCATTAAACTGACACTAAGGCATTAAACGTGGGGGAGCTCCTCTCGGCCGCCGGCCCTGGCCTCAGGCGTGGGGTAGCTCCTCACGGCCGCACCTCTTTGCGTGGTTCATTGCGCCGGGGCCGGCGTCTCTCGCGTCGCGTCTGCGCCGCCGGGGCCGGCGTCTCTCGCGTCGCGTCTGCGCCGCGCGGGCGCAGGAGGGCCGAGAGGAGCTACTCCGCGTTCAAGGTCAGGAGGGGTGGCCTTGAGGAGATACCCCTCGTCCAAGGTAAGGTACAGCGGCTGCACTTTGCTGGAGCGGCTGTGAAGAGATTTTCCACGACCAAGGTAAGAGAAACCCAAATAAGACGGTAGGTATTGCTAGGGGGCACCAGAGGGCAGACAAACTGAAATCATAATCACAGGAAACTAGCTGATCTAATCACATGGACCACAGCCGAATGTGGTCCCCTGGAGAAGGGAATGGCAAACCACTTCAGTATACTTGCCTTGAGAACCCCATGAACAGTAACAAAGGGCAAAATGATAGGCTACTGAATGAGGAATTCCCCAGGTCGGTAGGTGCTCAGTATGTTACTGGAGCTCAGTGGAGAAATAACTATAGAAGGAATAAAGGGATGGAGCAAAAGCAAAACCAATACCCAGTTGTGGTTGTGACCAATGATAGAAACAAGGTCCGGTGCTGTAAAGAGCAATATTGCATAGGAACCTGGAATGTTAGGTCCATGAATCAAGGCAAATTGGAAGTGGTCAAACAGGAGATGGCAAGAGTGAACGTCGACATTCTAGGAATCAGTGAATTAAAATGGACTGGAATGGGTGAATTTAACTCGGATGACCATTATATCTACTACTGTGGGCAGGAATCCCTTAGAAGAAATGGAGTAGCCATCATGGTCAACAAAAGAGTCCGAAATGCAGTACTTGGATGCAATCTTAAAAATGACAGGATGATTTCTGTTCGTTTCCAAGGCAAACCATTCAATATTACAGTAATCCAGGCCTATGCCCCAACCAGTACTGCTGAAGAAGCCGAAGTTAATCGGTTCTATGAAGACCTACAAGACCTTTTAGAACTAACACCCAAAAAAGATGTCCTTTTCATTCTAGGGTACTGGAATGCAAAAGTAGGAAGTCAAGAAACACCTGGAGTAACTGGCAAATTTGGCCTTGGAGCACGGAATGAAGCAGGGCAAAGGCTAATAGAGTTTTGTCAAGAGAATGCACTGGTCATAGCAAACACCCTCTTCCAACAACACAAGAGAAGACTCTACACATGGACATCACCAGATGGTCAACACCGAAATCAGATTGATTATATTCTTTGCAGCCAAAGATGGAGAAGCTGTATACAGTTAGCGAAAACAAGACCAGGAGCTGACTGTGGCTCAGATCATGAACTCCTTATTGCGAAGTTCAGACTTAAATTGAAGAAAGTAGGGAAAACCACTAGACCATTCAGATATGACCTCAATCAAATCCCTTATGATTATGCAGTGGAAGTGAGAAATAGATTTAAGGGACTAGATCTGATTGATAGAGTGCCTGATGAACTCTGGACGGAGGTTCGTGACATTGTACAGGACACAGGGACCAAGACCATCCCCATGGAAAAGAAATGCAAAAGAGCGAAATGGCTGTCTGAGGAGGCCTTACAAATAGCTGTAAAAAGAAGAGAGGCGAAAAGCAAAGGAGAAAAGGAAAGATATAAGCATCTGAATGCAGAGTTCCAAAGAATAGCAAGGAGAGATAAGAAAGCCTTCCTCAGTGATCAATGCAAAGAAATAGAGGAAAACAACAGAATAGGAAAAACAAGAGACCTCTTCAAGAAAATTAGAGATTCCAAGGGAACTTTTCATGCAAAGATGGGCTCGATAAAGGACAGAAATGGTATGGACCTAACAGAAGCAGAAGATATTAAGAAGAGGTGGCAGGAATACACAGAAGAACTGTACAAAAAAGATCTTCACGACCAAGATAGTCACGATAATGTGATCACTGACCTAGAGCCAGACATCTTGGAATGTGAAGTCAAGTGGGCCTTAGAAAGCATCACTACGAACAAAGCTAGTGGAGGTGATGGAATTCCAGTTGAGCTATTTCAAGTCTTGAAAGATGATGCTGTGAAAGTGCTGCACTCAATATGCCAGCAGATTTGGAAAACTCAGCAGTGGCCACAGGACTGGAAAAGGTCAGTCTTCATTCCAATCCCAAAGAAAGGCAATGCCAAAGAATGCTCAAACTACCGCACAATTGCACTCATCTCACACGCTAGTAAAGTCATGCTCAAAATTCTCCAAGCCAGGCTTCAGCAGTATGTAAACCGTGAACTCCCAGATGTTCAAGCAGGTTTTAGAAAAGGCAGAGGAACCAGAGATCAAATTGCCAACATCCGCTGGATCATGGAGAAAGCAAGAGAGTTTCAGAAAAACATCTATTTCTGCTTCATTGACTATGCCAAAGCCTTTGACTGTGTGGATCACAATAAACTGTGGAACATTCTGAAAGAGATGGGAATCCCAGACCACCTGACCTGCCTCTTGAGAAACCTGTATGCAGGTCAGGAAGCAACAGTTAGAACCAGTCATGGAACAACAGACTGGTTCCAAATAGGAAAAGGTGTACGTCAAGGTTGTATATTGTCACCTTGCTTATTTAACTTATATGCAGAGTACATCATGAGGAACGCTGGGCTGGAAGAAGCACAAGCTGGAATCAAGATTGCCAGGAGAAATATCAATAACCTCAGATATGCAGATGACACTACCCTTATGGCAGAAAGTGAAGAGGAACTCAAAAGCCTCTTGATGAAAGTGAAAGAGGAGAGTGAAAAGGTTGGCTTGAAGCTCAACATTCAGAAAACAAAGATCATGGCATCTGGTCCCATCACTTCATGGGAAATAGATGGAAAAACAGTGGAAACAGTGTCAGACTTTGTTTTTTTGGGCTCCAAAATCACTGCAGATGCTGATTGCAGCCATGAAATTAAAAGACGCTTGCTCCTTGGAAGGAAAGTTATGACCAACCTTGATAGTATATTAAAAAGCAGAGACATTACTTTGCCGACCAAGGTCCGTCTAGTCAAGGCAATGGTTTTTCCCGTGGTCATGTATGGATGTGAGAGTTGGACTGTGAAGAAAGCTGATCGCCGAAGAATCGATGCTTTTGAACTGTGGTGTTGGAGAAGACTCTTGAGAGTCCCTTATACTGCAAGGAGATCCAACCAGTCCATTCTAAAGGAGATCAATCCTGGATGTTCATTGGAGGGACTGATGCTAAAGCTGAAACTCCAATACTTTGGCCACCTCATGAGACGAGCTGACTCACTGGAAAAGACTCTGATGCTGGGAAAGGTTGGGGGCGGGAGGAGAAGGGGACGACGGAGAATGAGATGGCTGGATGGCATCACCGACTCTGTGGACATGAGTTTGAGTGTACTCCGGGAGTTGGTGATGGACAGGGAGGCCTGGCGTGCTGTGATTCATGGGGTCGCGGAGAGTCGGACACGACTGAGCGACTGAACTGAACTGAACTGAACTAAGGCATTAAACTGACACTAAGGCATTAGGAAAGATTTTTGGAGGCTACAATACTAGACCTGAGTCTGAACCTAAGTCTTGAAGGACAGAAAACGTGGACGTCCCTGGTGGCTCAGACGGTAAAGCGTCCACCTACAATGACATGCTGTGATTCATGGGGTCGCAAAGAGTTGGACATGACTGAGCGACTGAACTGAACTGAACAATGTGGGAAACCCGGGTTCAATCCCTAGGTCAGGAGGATTCCCTGGAGAAGGAAATGGCAACCCACTCGCCTGGAAAATGCCATCGATGGAGGATCCTGGTAGGTTACAGTCCATGGGGTCGCCAAGAGTCGGACACGACTGAGTGACTTCACTTTCACTTTGGCAGAAAAACGTGTAAAGACATCCAGACAGAGAGAGTAGAAGGTGAAAAGACACAGATGTGCCTAAAATCTTACTGCCATCCAGGGACTGAAAGATTCGCATGCTTGGAGACCTGTGAGGCTAGGGAAAAGTTAAGACTAGAAATAGAAGGCAAACCATGAAGGGATTTCTATGCCCTGTTAAGCAACTTGAACTTTATCTTGAAGGCTTGAGGGAGTCACTAGTGGATTTATTTAATTTTTTTCCTCATGATTATAAAATCAATATATGCTTATTTTAGAAAATTTGGAAATAAAACAAAGTAAATGCCACTTCCACAGTTTAAACAGGAGATTGGCCTGACTGTATTTGCATTTTTGAAAGAGTACATTTATTTAAAAGTATGGGAGCATGGATTGGAGTCAGACTGGAATTAGGCAACCTAATTTTATGAAGTTTTTAGGGTACAGTCTAAATGGCTATGCAACTGTGTGCTCAATCGCTCAGTCATGGCTGACTCTTTGGGACCCTATGGACTGTAGCCCATACCCTAAGGACTGAAGTCCAGGCTTCTCTGTCTATGGGATTCTCCAGGCAAGAATACTGGAGCAGGTTGCCATTCCCTTCTCCAGGAAATCTTCCTGACCTAGGGATCAAACCCAGGTCTTTTGTACCACAGGCAGAGTCTCTACCATCTGAGCTACCAGGGAATCCCCTAAATGGCTATAAAAGACCCTAAAATGCAATGTTCCAAATGAGATAGAAGGAGTTTTCCTTTCAGCTAACAATCTAAAAGAAATCTGTCTTCTATGAGGAAGTTCCCTGTAGAAGAAACAGTGAAGGAAGATAACAGACAATGATAGCAGATAAAGACAAATAGATATTAATAAAGGTGGAAAGGGAACAAAGTTATAAGAAATAAAATCTTAAATTTTTGTTAAAGTTCAATTGTTATTGCTGTTCAGTCTCTATGTCATTTTGACTCTTCATGACCCCATGGACTGTAGCCCACCAGACTCCCCAGTCCTCCACTATCTCCTGGAGTTTGCTTAAATGAATGTCCATAATAGTTCAATAAGAATATATAAAATAAAAATTATGGTGTAATGATAATCTTTATTTCCAAAGTAAAATAATATGAGAGACCTTACTTAATTCAATGCAAACCAACTACTTCATAAATATTCTTAAGACATTCATTTAATTCTTCTGGCATGCCTGCTCAGTTGCTAAGTCATGTCTGACTCTTTGTAACCCCATGGACTATAGCCTGCCAAATTCTTCTATCCATGGGATTTTCCAGGCAATAATACTGGAGTTGGTTGCTATTTCCTCCTCTAGGGCAACTTTCTGACCTAGGGATCAAATCCTCATCTCCTATATTGGCAGGCAGATTCTTTACTACTGAGCCACCTGGGAAGCCTTATTTCCTAGTACCATTCTACATATTCCAGGGAATGCAGAATTGACAGATGATGTGTCATCTGACTTTGTGGAACGTATATTCTGACTGGAAAGAAAAATAAAACCAATATAGAACAAATAAAAACTTTCTTAAATTTCAGTTCAGTTCAGTCGCTCAGTTGTGTCCGACTCTTTGTGACCCTATGAATCGCAGCACGCCAGACTTCCCTGTCCATCACCAACTCCCGGAGTTTACACAAAAACCCATGTCCATCAAGTTGGTGATGCCATCCAGCCATCTCACCCTGTGTCGTCTCCTTCTCCTCCTGCCCCCAATCCCTCCCAGCATCAGGGTCTTTTCCAGTGAGTCAACTCTTCGCATGAGGTGGCCAAAGTATTGGAGTTTCAGCTGCAGCATCAGTCCTTCCAATGAACACCCAGGACTGATCTCCTTTAGGATGAAATGGTTGGATCTCCTTGCAGTCCAAGGGGCTCTCAAGAGTCTTCTCCAACAGCATAGTTCAAAAGCGTCAATTCTTCGGCGATCAGCTTTCTTCACAGTCCAACTCTCACATCCATACATGACCATGGGAAAAACCATAGCCTTGACTAGATGGACCTTTGTTAGCAAAGTAATGTCTCTGCTTTTTAATATACTATCTAGGTTGGTCATAACTTTCCTTCCAAGGAGTAAGCGTCTTTTAATTTCCTGGCTGCAATCAGCATCTGCAGTGATTTTGGAGCCCAGAAAAATAAAGTCTGACACTGTTTCCACTGTTTCCCCATCTAATTCCCATGAAGTGATGGGACCAGATGCCATGATCTTCATTTTCTGAATGTTGAGCTTCAAATCAACTTTTTCACTCTCCTCTTTCACGTTCATCAAGAGGCTTTTTAGTTCCTCTTCACTTTCTGCCATAAGGGTGGTGTCATCTGCATATCTGAGGTTATTGATATTTCTCCCGGCAATCTTGATTGCAGCTTGTGCTTCTTCCAGCCCAGCATTTCTCATGATGTACTCTGCATATAAGTTAAATAAGCAGGATGACAATATACAGCCTTGTTGTACTTCTTTTCCTATTTGGAACCAGTCTGTGGTTCCATGTCCAGTTCTAACTGCTGCTTCCTGACCTGCATATAGTTTTCTCAAGAGGCAGGTCAGGTGGTCTGGTATTCCCATCTCTTTCAGAATTTTCCACAGATATGACTCAATATCGAGATGTAACATGTAGACAATAATTAAAGATGTAATGTATAGACAATAATTACTATGTCAAGGTCAGTGAAGAATGGAGCTGACACAGGATAGAATAATTAGGAAGACTTCAGGAAAATTTACAGATTCTAAAGTTAGAAAATAAGAGGGAGCATATGGGCTTCCCTGGTGGTTCAGACAGTAAAGAATCCACCTGCCATGCAGGAGGTCTGGGTTCATTCCCTGGGTTGGGAAGATCCCCTGGAGGAGGGGAGGGCGTGGCAACCACTCCAGTATTCTTTCCTGGAGAATCCCCACAGACAGAGGAGCCTAGTGGGCTACAATCCATGGGTCACAAACAGTCGGACATGACTGAGCGACTAATCATTCCAAGGAAATCTTGTGAGGCAAAAATGGAATTAGCATGAATAATGGGCAGCATTGATATGACTGGAGAGTTTATGTTGTGACGTTTAGGAGAATAATATTTGATAGTCAAGATGTGTGCCAGTTATAACATAGTGAAGATTTAGACTGGTAGGCTGTAGTCCATGGGGTCGCGAAGAGTTGGATATGACTGAGCGACTTCACTTTCACTTTTCACTTTCATGCATTGGAGAAGGAAATGGCAGCCCACTCCACTGTTCTTGCCTGGAGAATCCCAGAGACGGCAGAGCCTGGTGGGCTACCGTCTATGGGGTTGCACAAGTCGGACATGACTGAAGTGACTTAGCAGCAGCAGCAGCATGACAAGCATATGAGTATGAGCCTATTGTAGGACAACTATTTAGAAACTGCTTAAAGCTTATATTGATTTGGAGCAATAGTGAATGACCTCTTTTCACTAAGTATCCATAGAATTTAAATGACTGTGGCACAATGAAATGATTCCAAATATTTGTCTCTTAAAAAAACTTATAAAAATGATAATTTACTAGTTTTCCATTCTGTAAATGTCCTGTATAGCTTAGGTTTAGTTATCACATTTCTGCTTTACTGTGTAATGTTTGTTTTTTTAAAACTGGTTATGGAAAAAGACTAAAGGTAGAACTTGGTAAAGGTTTTCTTTCCTGTTCCAGTTAACTCTTTACAGAATCTTGTTTCAACTGACCGTTCGTATTTAGTCAATCATTTTGGATAGAATAAATCCTACATTTTAAGTGAATACTTTCAGAGGATGTTATTTTTGTATAAATAGTGAGAAAATGAAGAATGTTCCAACATTTTATGATATCATAGTGCTTCTAGGTTGGAGCAGAGACCTTAGAAATTCCATTTCAATTTCCAGAAGACCTTTTGATCACCCTCCTATGTTGTCCTGAAAAATGATCGCAGACTTAGATTTAAACACTCTCACATTTGGTTTATTATTTTAAGGGGGTTTTGTTGATAATCAGATGCCGCTCCAAACACTCTCCCCTCAGAAATAACCTTCCTGGAATTTCTAACTCTTTGCCCTCATTCAGGGTACAAAATGGTGTATGAGCTTTTGAAAAGAGATGAAGAAAGAATGATGTTAGGTTAATCCTTCTTCATCATAATAGTCCTTCACATCATTAATTTCCTTTTCTATAAGTTAACTATCTCCAAGTTTTCTGTTGTTGTTGTTGTTTACCATTTCTCATAGGCACATGCAAAACCTCCATGACCTTTATAGCCTCTAATGCATGAATAGTAAAAATGTAATGAGTATTTGCTGATTGCTTACCTCCTGAAAAGAAATTAATTCAACATTGATGATCACATGCAATTTTATCTCAAAATAACTTAATGGCCTGTTCTAGTTTTTACCTATTTTTTCATGCAACTCAAACTTTAGCTAAACAGAGTTTCTAAGTCTCCTGATATCTCTGTTTTACAATTTTTGTCTTCCTTCTTGAAATATAATCCCACCTCTTTTCTTTTGACTATATCCTAGTCTATCTATCTTTAAGTAACTCAAATTAACTTCTGCTCTTCAAATCTTTTCCTTATCTTTTTGGCTGGAAGAAATGTCTTTTCTTTCACTCCATGAATTTTATCAGCATTTTAAAAAGCATTTCTCATGTTCTACCCTCTCGATCCTGGGTGTTCATTGGAAGGACTGATGCTAAAGCTGAAGCTCCAATACTTTGGCCACCTCATGAGAAGAGATGACTCACTGGAAAAGACTCTGATGCTGGGAGGGATTGGGGGTGGGAGGAGACAGGGACGACAGAGAATGAGATGGCTGGATGGCATCACCGACTCTGTGGACATGAGTTTGAGTGAACTCCGGGAGTTGGTGATAGACAGGGAGGCCTGGTGTGCTGTGATTCATGGGGTCGCAAGGAGTCGGTCACAACTGAGCGACTGAACTGAACTGAACCCTCTATCATAACCATTTGTACATGTACCCTACTTCCCTGAAAAAAATGGAAACTCAGTTATAAATTAATGAATAAATGAGTGAATACATAAGATTTATTTCATATTCACCCATCATCTTGGTCATATATTTCCAGAAGCAACCAAGTTTGTTAATTTTCCTTATTAACCCTTATTTTCTATATTCCTTACTTGACCTAGCACAATGCCCTGAATATAATCAGAAGTAAATAAATATTTGCCCAATTAAATTGTACTTCTGAATATATTGACCTAACTATAGGAGTTTGTATTTATTTCTAGAAATTTTATCCTCAATTTTATCCCTTATTCCTATCTTAAGACTTGGGGTGGGATTCTGGAGCTTTCAACAACATGTTGGATTTTCCTCTCAACTTGAAGATATCTAAAAATTTGGTTAGCATGCCATCATATATGCTCAAATAAGTCATTAGTAAAAATGCTGCTATACCCTGTGATTTCCTGTTAGAGATATCCCTCTGGGGTGATAATGTATTCATAATCAGAACTCTTAAAATGCAATCATTCCACCATCGAACTATTTGATTATCCTACTCACATATTCCTTTCCTGTTCATAGTGTGGTTGCTGCCTAAAAGTTCAGCTTGGTCAGGTCTTATATTTCTCAAACCTTTTCCATCTGGGTGGAGAGTAACCAGGGCAAATGACTACCTCTTATCAATGGAATGAATTTGCATGTGGTACACATGATTGCCAAGTTAAAGGTCATAAGAAGGAGATATTCTTGCCCATTCTCTTTCCCCTTCAGCTAACTTGATGCACACGAGCACAGTGAAGGTAAACGTCATTTATTGTACTTCAACGAGATGACAGAAGTCTAGTTCTCTGTAACTGAAAAAAGAACTCTCATAATTCGTTTGAATTCTGCTCAAGCAAGAAACAAACTTCTACCCTGTGTGAGACACTGGACATTGTTTATGTTTGCCACGGCAACTAGCATTATTCTATTACCACTACTGTTACCTTTCCTTCTTCCTTGCTGGCAGAGCCCACCTTCCTTTGTAGTTATTCTTCAGTCACTAAATTGGAACCAACTTTTCACAACCCCATAGCCTGAAGCATACCAGTCTCCATCCTCCACCATTTCCCAGAGTTTTCTCAAATTCATGTCCATTGAGTGAGTGATACCATCTAACTATCTCATCCTCTGTCGTCCCCTTCTCCTCCTGCCCTCAATCTTTCCCAGCATCAGGATCTTTCCTAATGAGTCAACTCTTTGCATCAGGTGGCCAAAGTATTGGAGCTTCAGCTTCAGCATCAGTCCTTCCAATGAATATTCAGGGTTGATTTCCTTTAGGATGAACTGGTTTGATCTCCTTGCAGTCCAAGGGTCTCTCAAGAATCTTCTCCTTCCAGATTTTCATGTTCCCAGTACTGTGTTGGAGCTAGAACATGAGCATGTGACCATTTCTAGGTTAGAAGAGCTAAAGGAGAATTTGCTTGGAACTTCTGAGAAAGACATTTCCTGATGAAAAGAAAATGCTCCCAGAAGAGAGGCTCCAGGACTTTTTCTGCAATAATCATCTTACTTCCTACAAGAAAAATTCCAAAGACAAAGATCATAAAATGACAAAATGAATGGCTCAAGAGAGCTTGGGTCCTTAAAGATACACCTTGGTGTTTGAAACTTTGTACTTTTCTCTCTGTCTGGTAATATTATCATGAAAGGGGATTGTAGTCTACCAAGACATTTTTATTTAACTCATTATGTTGCCTGGTAATTACCACTTCATTTCTTTAAAAGTCAGTATTTTTAAAAAATAATAAATTCTAAATTTTGTTCAAAGTCAGGGTTGCTGATGTAAACTCACCCTCTGTAGAAACTCACCCTCTGTAGAAACTCACCCTCTGTAAAAGCTCACCCTCTGTAAAAACTAGAATACATTTCGTAAACTTGCATCTGTAAAAACTAGAGTACATTTGATAGTATTCAATGACCCTTTGCAGTCCTGAAATTTATGTACTCAACTTTAGTTTGTTTTCTTCAAAATGCCTTTTACTATGACCAGAGAGACTAGAAAGATATGTAAATTTGGTAGATGACCAAAAAGAATCCAATCTAATTCTAAGCCACATGAAATCTAAAGGATCGTATAAGTATTATTCATTAATGGGTCACTTTGAGTCAGTGTCAAACTTATTTTGCATAGGCATCAGGGATACTCTTTTAATTCACTCATATATCCCTGCCTACTTTTCCCTTCCTTTCACTCCCAATAGCATTTTAATGCCACTCCTCCTTTCTTTACTAGAAAACCCCTTCCAAGATAGTCACCTTTTCATAGCAGTCCACCTATAAAATAAATAAGCCTCTCTTATATTTAAAATTGTTGGTCTCTCATACAAACATCCATAGAAGGCAGAAGATGCATGAGGGAGAAAAAGAAGATATAGCCCAGGAGCCCAGTTACTTATCATTCATTTTTATATAATGCTTTATTTTTTGGATTCTGTAAAAGTCTTCTGAAATACAAGGTTCCAAACAGAAGTTATTTGAGAAAAAAAGAGTCCCTGCAGTGTTTCTGACTACTTCATTTATTTCCCCATGTAAAAAACAGCTCAAAATTCTTCACTGATTGTTGAATAAGTGAATATAATATTGGAAAAAGAACTTTATATAGAATATGTTAATGCACTAGCAACCATAGCTACTGTTTATAATTATATTCCAGATTTTTTGGTGGACAGTAGAAATGATATTTTCATTTGGAAAAATTCAATATTTGAGAAAAAGTATTAATACCTCACGGGCTGATATTTTCTTAAAATGTATCATGAAAATTGTATTTTAAAAAGCTATCAAAAAGAATCAGTTTAGCAAAATGTCAATCAAATAATTGCATAAATTTAAATTGCAGAATTTGAAACAACTTGCTAAAATGTAACATATTGCTCTCACTTGCTAGATATTCTAAAGGATAGAAAGAATGATAAGATGTGGTTCTTACCCTAAAGAAACTTCAGGTCTAGTGGTTAAAGTAGGAAGTCCAGTAATAAATACAAAAGCTAAATCATTGGATTAAGAAGCAGTAATGTTGGGGAACTCAACAGCAAGAAGATAAATTCCAAGTTTTGAGTGACAGAGAGATATTGAAGAAGTTTGCATGACCATGGTGAACTCTGAAACAGATTTTAGGGAGGTGGGAGGGGGGTTCAAGATAGGGAACACATGTACACCTGGGGCAGATTCATGTCAGTGTATGGCAAAACCAATACAATAATGTGAAGTAATTAGCCTCCAATTAAAATAAATTTTAAAAAAGAAGATAAACATTTTTATGGATAACTATGATAGGAAAGAGGTGTTATTTTAGGTGGAGGGAAGAGTGCATTGGGAATCGGTGAATGATCTTTTTAGAGGGTGCAGAGGGAAATATGGATTGAGATCAGATCATAGAGAGCTATGACTATCATCCTAGGAGGAGTGAATTTTTTCCTCTACTGATTGAGGGTTCATTAATGTATTTGCACAAGGCAGTTCCTGACTTTTCTAAGAGAATCTCTAACAGTTGTGCAAAGGCAGAAAAGGATGATGCTACAGTTAAAAAAGGTGCTCAGTCGTGTCCAACTCTTTGTGATCCCATGGACTGTAGCTTGACTGGCTCCTCTGTCCATGGAATTTTCCAGGCAATAATACTGGAGTGGATTGCTATTTCCTCCTCCAGGGGATCTTCCTGACTCAGGGATCAAACCCATGTCTCTTGTGTCCTCTGCAATAGCAGATGAATTTTTTACCATTAATGCCTCCTGGGAAACCCCTTATAAAACGGTTAATAAGAACTAAAAGCAACAGTGGGGATACAGAGATTTGCAGACACTTGGAATGGGAAATAATTATCAGTTTAGGAGGAACAATTGATCCTGTAACTCAATGTTAACTACAGTGCTCTATGAATATGGAAATAAAATTCCAAGTAAATCATTATAACCTCATCTCTACTCATGAAGAGATCTCTAGTCTTTCCCGTTCTATTGTTTTCCTCTATTTCTTTGCATTGATTGCTGAGGAAGGGTTTCTTATCTCTCCTTGCTATTCTTTGAAACTCTGCATTCAAATGAGTGTATCTTTCCTTTTCTCCATTGCTTTTCGCTTCCCTTCTTTTCACAGCTATTTGTAAGGCTTCCTCAGACAGCCATTTTGCTTTCTTGCATTTCTTTTTCTTGGGGATCATCTTGATTCCTATCTCCTGTACAATGTCATGAACGTCCATCCATAGTTCATTAGGCACTCTAACAGACCTAGTCCCTTAAATCTATTTCTCACTTCCACTTTATAGTAATAAGGTATTTGATTTAGGTCATATCTGAATGGTCTAGTGGTTTTCTCCACTTTCTTCAATTTAAGTCTGAATTAGGCAATAAGGAGTTCATGATCTGAGCCTCAGTCAGCTCCTGGTCTTGTTTATGCTAATTGTATAGAGCTTCTCCATCTTTGGCTGCAAAGAATATAATCAATCTGATTTTGGTGTTGGCCATCTGGTGATGTCCATGTGTAGAGTCTTCTCTTGTGTTGTTGGAAGAGGGTGTTTGCTATGACCAGTGCGTTCTCTTGGCAGAACTCTATTAGCTTTTGCCCTGCTTCATTCTGTACTCCAAGGCCAAATTTGCCTGTTACTCCAGGTGTTTCTTGACTTCCTACTTTTGAATTCCTATAATGAAAAGAACATCTTTTTTGGGTTTTAGTTCTAGAAGGTCTTGTAGATCTTCATAGAACTGTTCAACTTCAGCTTCTTCAGCATACTGGTAGGGGCATAGACTTGGATTACTGTGATATTGAATGGTTTGCCTTCTAATCGAACAGAGATCATTCTGTCGTTTTTGAGATTGCATCCAAGTACTGCATTTCAGACTCTTTTGTTTACTATACTGGCTACTCCATTTCTTCTAAGGTATTCCTGCCCACAGTAGTAGATATACTAGTCATCTGAGTTAAATTCACCCATTCCAGTCCATCTTAGTTTGCTGATTCCTAGAATATCGATGTTCATTCTTGTCATCTCCTGTTTGACCACTTCCAATTTGCCTTGATTCATGGACCAAACATTCCGTGTTCCTATGCAATACTGCTCTTTACAGCATCGAAGCTTGCTTTTGAACTGTGGTGTTGGAGAAGACTCTTGAGATTCCCTTGGACTGCAAGGAGATCCAACCAGTCCATCATAAAGGAGATCAGTCCTGGGTGTTCTTTGGAAGGACTGATGTTGTAGCTGAAACTCCCATACTTTGGCCACCTGATGTGAAGAGCTGACTCATTTGAAAAGACCCTGATGCTGGGAAAGATTGAGGGC
Source organism: Moschus berezovskii (assembly GCF_049115385.1). Lineage (NCBI taxonomy): Eukaryota > Metazoa > Chordata > Mammalia > Artiodactyla > Moschidae > Moschus > Moschus berezovskii. The sequence goes on from NC_142465.1 coordinate 98,047,010, forward strand.
AGGAGAAGAGGGGGACAACAGAGGGTGAGATGGTTGGATGGCATCACCGACTCAATGGACATGGGTTTGGGTGGACTCTGGGAGTTGGTGATGGATAGGGAGACCTGGTGTGCTGCAGTTCATGGGGTCACAAAGAGTCAGACACAACTGAGCAACTGAACTGAACTGAACTACTCATGAAAACACATTGTCCTAGAAACTAGTACAATGTGAGGATAGCCAGGTGACTTTCTGCTGTTCAATCAGAAAATTTTGTACCTTTTCATTATACATCCTTATAGAAAAGTAATAATTCCAACTATCTTTCTTCACCTTTACTTCTTATTTTTATGTTTAATTCCACCTCCCAGATGACAACGAAAAAAAATTTGATATTTAAAAATATAATGAAGTATATTCCTTCATCACAACATTTACTTACCCACAGTGTTATTTTATCTTATCAAAGATTTAATATAATCATTAAATATTTTTAACTTCAACTGGTCATGATTGCTATGCTGAATCATTAGGAAAGACATGGGCTGTTGGTTAGTACATGGATTAAAAGAATAACATCAAGAAAGCTTTCAACTCTTTGACCAGACAAATGAATTCCAAGGGACTAAGGACCAAAGTTTTTCTCTCTACTCAAAATTTAAAGTTTCTCTTGTTGCCTGTTTTTTAAATTTTTTACTTTATGTTTTTACACTTTGATCTCCTTCATCCATTTCTACATCCCTAACTAAATACCCACCTCTGGCAGCCACTAATCTGTTCTCAGTATCTATGATGATGATTTATTTATTTATTTATTTTAGATTTCTCATATAAGAAAGGCCATATGGTATTTGCCTTTCTCTGTCCAAATTATTTCTTTTAGCATAATGTCCATAAGGTCCATCCATGTTGTCTAGAATGACAAGATTCTAATATTTTCGATTGTTAAATAATATTCCTTCATATATATATACATATATATGTGTATATATTCCTCCTTTCACTGTTTCTCAGGTATTGCAATTTTTGCACAGTGCACTTTGCTGGCTATCCTGCGTCAAGCAAATCTATCAGCACTATTTCTTCAGCAACTTTATTTTCTAAGGTATGTACTTTTCAAAAGACATAATACGATGGAATACTGAATAGACTACAGAATAGTATAAACATAACTTTTATATACAATAGAAATGGAAAATTCCTACAACTCATTTTATTGCAGTGTTCGCTGTATTGTGGTGGTCTGGATGTGAGCCCACGATATCGCAGAGGTATGCTTATGTATTGTTTCTTTCCATTCATCCACAAGTGGACACTTAGGTTGCCTTCACATTTTGGCTATTGTAAATAGTGCTTCCATGAACATGGGGGTATATATATCTTTCAAGTTAGTACTTTTGTTATGAACATGGGGGTATATATATCTTTCAAGTTAGTACTTTTGTTTCCCTTTTATCCTAGATAAAAAACCTAGAAGTAGAATTACTGGATCATATTGTGGTTCTATTTTTAATTTTCTGAGCAATCTCCGTACTGTTTTTCACAGTTGTTGTTTTAGTTACTGAGTCATGTCTGACTCTTCATGACCCTGTGAACTATAGCTCAGAAGGCTCCTCTGTCCCTTGGATTTTCCAGGCAAGAATACTGGAGTAGGTTGCCATTTTCTTCTCCAAGGGATTTTCCTGACCCTGGGATTAAACCCACATCTCCTGTATTGGCAGGTGGATTCTTTACCACTGAACCATCAGGGAATCCCATTTTCCACAGTGGCTGCACTAATCTACACTCCCACAAGCAGTGCAATGTGATAAACTCTTCTCCACAACCTTGCCAACATTTATTGTTCCTTGTCTTGTGGATGATAACCATTATAACAAGGATGAGGTAGTATTTCATTGTGATTTTGATTTGTGTTTCCCTGATGATTAAGTGGTGTTGAACATCTTTTCATGTACCTGTTGGTCATCTGTGCATTTTGTTTGGAAAAGTGTCTATTCAGATCTTTTGCCAATTTTTTGATTAGATTTTTTTTTGCTATTGAGTTATATAGTTTCTTCATGTGCTTTTGCTGTTAACCCCCTATCAGATATGGTTTGCAAATATTTTTTCCCATTCCATATGTTGCCTTTCCATGTTATGATTTCCTTTGCTGTAGAGCTTTTTAGTTTTCTGTAGCCCCACCTTTTAAATTTTGCTTTTATTGCTTTTAATTTTGGGTAATAGCTTCAAAAAAATCATTGCCAAGACCTATGTCAACTTACTTACTGCCACTGTCTTCTTCTAGGAGTCTTATCATTCAGTCTTTAATCAGGTTGGGTTAATTTTTTTGTATGGAATAAGATAGTGGTTCAATTTTGTTCTTTTGCATGTGGCTCTCCAGTTTTTGCAACACCATTTATATGAGATTATTCTTTCTTTGTTGTATATACTTGGTTTTCGTTGTAAGTTAATTGACCATATGTGCACGGGTTTATTTCTGGGCTCTCTATTCTGTTCCATTGATCAATGTGTCTGTTTTTATGCCAATACCATACTGTTTTAATTACTGTAACTTTGTAGTGGAGTTTGAAATCTGGGAGTGTGATGTTTCCAGCTTTGTTCTTCTTTGTCAAGATTGCTTTGGCTATTTAGAGTCTTTTACATTTCCATGTAAATTTTAGCATTGTTTGTTCTATTTCTGTGAAAAATGACATTAGGATTTTGATAGGGATTGCACTGAATCTGTGAATTGCTTTGGATCGTATGGACATTTTAATAATATTTAATTTTTCCAATTTATGAATATATAATATTTTTCATTTTTCTGTCATCTTGAATTCCTTTTCTTAATGCATTATTATTTTCAATATACAGGTGTTTCACTTTGGTTAAATTTATTCCAAAGTATTTTATTCTTTTGATGCCATTATAAATGGGATTGTTTTGTTCACTTCTCTTTTGGATAGTTCATGTTAGTGTATAAAAACATAACAGATTTTTTGTATTGATTTTTCATTCTACAACATTATTGAATTTATTAGTTCTAACAGTTTATTATGCATTCTTTTGATTTTTCCATATATAAATATTATGTCTTTTACAAATAGTGACAGTTTTCCTTCTTTCTTTCCAATTTGGAAGAAACAAAAACATTTCATTGCTTTCCTTTGCCTAATTTCTCTGGGTAGGGCTTCCAAAACTATATTGAGTAAAAGTGACTAGAGTGGATATTCTTGTCTTGACCTTAGAGGAAATGCTTTCAACATCTCACCATTAAGCACAATATTATCTGTGGTCTTATTATATATGGCCTTTATCATGTTGAGATATGTTTCCTATATACCCGTTTTGTTGAGTCTCATTCATTTATGAATGGAGATTGCATTTTGTCTAATGCTTTTTCTGCATCTATTGAAATGATCATATAATTTTTACCCTTAAGTTGTTAAAGTGATGTATCACTTTGGCTGTTTTTGTTGATGTTGAACCAGCCCTGCACCCCTGGAATAAATCATGGTATATGATTGTCTTAATGTATTGTTAAGTTTGGTTTGGTAATATTTTGTTGAGTGTTTCATATCTATGTTCATCAGGGAAATTGGCCAGCAATTTTCTTTCTTTTCTTTGGCTTCTTTGTCTGGTTTTGGTCTCAGGGTAATGATGGCCATGTAAAATAAGTTGGAAGAGTTCCCTTCTCTTCTATTTTTTGGAAGAGCTTGGAAAAGACTGGTATTTATTCTTCTTTGAATATTTTGTATAACACCTTATTGTCTTTTAAAATTATTAATTTTAGTTAAATAATAAAGGATGTATAAATTAAGGTAGTGAGCACAGTCTACAATATTGTCATTACCATAATTCAACACTAGGAAGATAGTCAGAAATCTAAACTTCTGATTTCACTTTTAATGGTGAAGTGTTCAGTTACAGTCAATGGGAAACTAATTGACCATCTGGAACTATAGAATTAGGAGTTTATATTTCATTAATAATAGACTTCCCTAGTGGTAAAGAGTCTGCCTACAATGCAGGAGACCTGGGTTCAATCCCTGGATCAGGAAGATCTCCTAGAAAAGGAAATGGCAACCCACTCCACTATTCGTGCCTGGAAAATCCCATGGATGGAGGAGCCTGGTAGGCTACAGTCCATGGGGTCACAAAGAGTCGGACACGTCTGAGCGACTTCATTTCACTTCAATAATGTTATTATATCTCTAATGATCATTTTGTCAACTATAGTTAGGAAGGTTTCTGATTGAAAAGTCTTCAGTTCAATTCAGTCGCAGTCGTGTCCGACTCTTTGCGACCCCATGATTCACAGCACACCAGGCCTCCCTGTCCATCACCAACTCCTGGAGTTCACTCAAACTCATGTCCATTGAGTTGTTGATGCCATCCAGCCATCTCATGCTCTGTCATCCCTGTCTCCTCCCGCCCCCAATCCCTCCCAGCATTGGAGTCTTTTCCAGTGAGTCAACTCGTCGCATGAGGTGGCCAAAGTATTGGAGTTTCAGCTTTAGCATCAGTGCTTCCAATGAACACCCAGGATTGATCTCCTCTAGAATGGACTGGTTGGATCTCCTGGCAGTCCAAGGGACTCTCAAGAGTCTTCTCCAGCACCACAGTTCAAAAGCATCAGTGAACATTTTGGAGATTCATAAGAATTTTTGTCATCTGTAAATAATTTTTAAGTTCTACCTATTTGAAACACAATCAATTCTATTTAGCTTATTAAATGGATTCTCATCTCTGTATTTTCCAGATTCTCATTCTACCACTTAATATATGAGTAAACTTTTACAAAAATTTTAATGTTTGTAAATACTTTATTTCATCTGTGCCTCAGTTTACCTGACTATAAAATGAGAATTCAGACATTCATCTTGCTGGGTACTGACTGGAATTAATGAGATGATATATATATGATGATCTATAAAAGCATGGATTTACAGATAAAATGATGACTCAGAAAAAATATATATTTCCAAATTCTTTTTATCTATACTTTAGATCACATTTTCAAAAGAGTTTCTATCTCACAACATATTTATAAGTGATTTTGGCTAACTGATTTAAATCTAGTACTTGGCATGAAGTATTAATTTTCTGAAATCCGAATTAAGGTAAGGTAGAGAAGGAAATGGCAACCCACTCCAGTGTTCTTGCCTGGAGAATCCCAGTGGCGGGGGAGCCTGGTGGGCTGCCGTCTATGGGGTCGCACAGAGTCGGACACGACTGAAGCGACTTAGCAGCAGCAGTCATAAAATTAAAACTGTTGTTTCTTATTTTACAATTACTGGGGAAAAAAATAAAACACTTCCTTTTTCTCTTCTATGGTTTTTTTCCTATAAATTTGGTGCTGATGGTGTTTACTAAGTAAAAGAAGCAGATCCCCTGAAGAAAGGAATGGCAACCCACTTCAGTATTTTTGCCTGGAGAAGTTCATGGACAGAGGAGCATGGAAAGCTATAATCATTGGGGTCTCAAAGAGTCAGACATGACTGAGTGACTAACACACACATAATAAACAGCCAGAGAATTAATAGTAATAGAAACATCGAGAATTGTCGTGTCTTAAAAATAATCTTCATAAGTTTCTCAATGTAGAATTTAGCATAAAAATTCATTTTTCTAGTGTACCTGATAAAATTATGTATTTATATGTATGTATATATGTATATATGAGCATGCTCAGTCATGTCTGAGTTTTTGGGACCCCATGAACTGCAGCCCACTAGGCTCCTCTGACCATGGGATTTTGCAGGCAAGAATACTGGAGTGAGTTCCTGTTCCCTTCTCCAAGGGATCTTCTCTATCCAAGGACTGAACCCCATCTCTTGTGTCTCCTGCTTTGGGATGAAGATTCTTTACCACTAAGCCATCTGGGAAGCCACACACACACACATTCCCATTCATTTGTCCTCTCTAGAGAGCACCATGGCATCCTGATGCATTTCTTGTCTTTGAAAATATTCCATAATTCAGATTTTTCACCAATTCAGAGTATCTCTCTGAATGACTCATGTTAATATGGCTTTCTTTTTCCTAAAGAAAAAAGTCATAGCGGAAGAAATTTTTCTGATGAAACATAGTTGACTTACTTTGTTTTTCTTAGTGGTTCTTCTTTTAAGAGGGATGGTATCATGAAAAACAAGAAGTAAAAACAACTAATACAATTCAGTTTTACTAAGCAGAAAAATGAATTTTCTGTTTGTTGGGACATGCTTTGGTTTATTTTTCTAATTAAATAATCAGTCATATATTCATAAATGCCTTCATAGATCAAGAGAAATAGCAGAAGGACCTTATTCTTTTAGTCGATGATGTAGTAAGGACAAAGAATTGATCAAAGTAATTTTCAAGAGACTGTTTTAAAATGGATAACAAGACCCAGCCTTCCAAAGATTATATTACCATCCTGCCTTAAACAAACAGTCCCTATGTGAGATGGTAAGCATTTAATGGAGTCTGCTGTCAGAAGATGTGGAAGTCATCCTTTTATCCCATGGATATAACCTAAGAGATGAGAGCTATGAATTCTACAACTACATGAGACCATGCCATCTCAGAAATAAAAATTCTATCTAAAAAAATCTTTTTCTAAAAGGACTTTTAAACTACTTCCTGATGACCTACAGAGAGTCACTTGACAAATTTCATATACAATACTATAACTAATTTCTGTTAACTTAAAATTATTGTGACTCTTGTATAAATAAATATTTTATTTATCAAAATATTTTATTGAATATAAGTTCTCAGTTGTAATGCCTTTTGAAATTTTTCTATGTAAACTGTATTCTAGCACCTCTAAAATCATAGTAGCACCATTCCTTTCAGGAACAAACTTCTATTGAAGGTTTGGTTTTATTACTTTTTTTGCATGAAAGTATAAATTAAACTTAGAAGTTGAATTAAATTTAATAGGTTACAAAATGGTGAACTACATGGAGTGTGTATTTTTAAAAGACAATCACTTTCTGTGATTTATTACCTACCAAGCTTCCCTGGTGCCTTAGATGGTAAAGAATCTGCCCTCAATTTAGGAGACCTGGGTTCAATCCCTGAGTCAGGAAGCTCCCCTGGAGAAGGAAATGGCAACCCACTCCAGTATCCTTGCCTGGAGAATCCCATGGACAGAGGAGCCTGGTGGGCTACAATCCATGGGGTCCCAAAGAGTCACACACAACTGAACGACCAGCACTTTCACTTTAAACATTTTAAGACATTGATCATTTAATAAACAATAAAACTGAGAAACAGGTTTTTCTGTGCACTGAGCACCCCTCCAGACAAGTTCACTTCTGGAAAACCGAACTCTTGGTTTGCCCGGGAGCCTGGCTGAGCTTCCTTTGTAGACTTCCTAGTGCATGTTGGTTTCCAAGAGTCCCAGTGCAACTGTACTCAAAACATTCCACTCATCCTTTTATTGACTCTTCTGCTTTCTACCCAAGAATTCTAAGTTGAAGACTAAAAACATTTTTTTTTTCCTGAAAATGATAGTTTCCCAAGGAGTTTCTCATTATAAACACCTGTACTTGGAATTGGCTCAGGAAAAAGAGAATGATATAGAATCATCTAGAATCAATGTTTGGAGAGGAAACATTTTCTTTGTTTGCAGAAACACTAAGTCTGTTAAGTAAGAGTTACCATCATTTATTCCCATTGTTTGGGTCACCTGACTGTTGCTTCACAAAATTCTCAATTGGTTGGCTTTGATTATATGGAAGGGGAAGAGCACCAAATTTGGAGTCAGCATGTAAGACTCAGATAATAAAATCAGGATTGAAAAAGACAATATACCAAAATTACTTTCCCCTCATTGTGTGTTAGTCACTGAGTCCTGTCCAACTCTTAGTGACCTTATGGACTGTAGCCTGCCAGGCTCCTCTCTGTCCGTGGAATTCTCCAGACATGAATACTAAAGTGGGTTGCCATACCCTCCTCCAGCGGATCTTCCTGACCCAGGGATTGAACCTGTGTCTCCTGCATTGCATGCAGATTCTTTACCATCGGCTCCCAGGAACCAAACATCAATAATAACCATAAGCACCAGAAGAATATTTGTCAGCATTGGCCTTGCCACCTACAAAATGTGTGACATTGAGCAAATTATTAAATCATCTGAGCCTCAGTTCCTACTCCGTAGACTGGGAAGGATATCTACCTGAAAGGTTGTTGGAAGAATAAATCTGACTTTGTTGGTAGTTGGTAGCACTAGTGGTAGAGAATCTGACTGCCAATGGAGGAGCCATAAGAGATGAGGGTTAGATCCCTGGGTCGGGAAGATTCCCTGGGGGAGGGCATGGCAACCCACTCCAGTATTCTTGCCTGGAGAATCTCATGGACAGAGGAGCTTGGCAGGCCAGGGTCCATAGGGTCACAAAGAATCATACACAACTGAAGTGACTTAGCACACATGCAGTACACTGAAACTGCTTTTAATGATTAGAGCAGGCCAAAGGGAGGATGGAGTTCCCACTAGGATGAAAGAATTTGTGGTATAGATAATAGTAGACCCTTTAAAAAAGTTAGTTTATTGCTTGAAGCTCTCAGAAAAAGCAAAGGGGAAAAAAAGATGGGAAATGAGAAAAAAAAAAGCATTAACATACAGTATATAAAATACATTTCCTTAATCAGCCATCCATATTTATTAGATTTTTAAAAAGCATCCAGTGCCTTAAAAGGTTTTTGAGAGCTGCGCTATTTTTAATAAAGTCTCATGTGAAGCACCAAATAAGCTCTTAAAAAGCCTGGAAGTGCAATTCCATTCAATTTCTGTCAATAGGAATTGCCCAGGTGTAATGTACTCGACGCAGCATGTATCCAAGGAATGAACCCACTGCATTCTTCACCAGGAAAGATGTTGAGGTACCTTATTTGGGGTGCCATTCCCAGAGTGTGTTGGAAACGATCAGAAAGCAAATATGGAAATCGCTAGCATCTTTTGATTTTTAAAACTTACCTTGTTGTACATTTACCTGGTTGACATATGAATAAAGAAGACTCCAACAAAGCATCAGGTTTCATTGAGTGAGATTTCATAAAAAGTACTCTTTTTCTTCCCAAATGTAACACAAATAGCTAAGCTGTTGCTAGATATTTTTCTCTCTTTTTATAATTTTCAGAGAGGAACTAGGTGAATTTTTGTAAGCAGACCAGTTTTTGAAATAGAGTGTGTTTGGGATTTTTTAAATAAACATTTGGTTTCTGTTATTCATAGAAAATTTGCTCTTCCCTATTAAAAATGCCTACCTCGTCTTTTTAACAGTCATGTTACTAGTGTGTACTTGATGTAAGAGGAGTGTTTTATAATTAGGGATATATACATATACTCAAACCTAAATTTAGCCTAAATGAATTTTCAAAAAGTTGTAAAATACTGTGTTCAGATTCTGTTCTCTCCAGTGGATTAATCTGGAAAACAACTGGGACTCAATTTAGAATTTCCTGGCAGTGAGCAAGAGAAATGTCAAACTCACAGTTTCACTTTATTGAAGGCCCTCTTAGGAGTCCAGTGGAAAGAACTATGTGCGCCTGGTAGCCAGAGAGCAGTGGGAGGTAATATTTAGTTTATTAATGTGTCTTTGATTTTTTTTCATAGTGTTGATGCCTCATATTAAAAACCAGGACCTTGATCCAATTTTCCCCTCTCCCTCCCTCCAATGGAAAAGAGCTACGAAAAACAGATAAAGTTAACAAGATGTTGCATAAAATCAAAGTGCATTTCAGTAATCCCAAGATATTCAATACTTTTCCATTTGCTCGTGCATTGGAATGGCTCAGTAAATTATGTTCCACTTGTAAATATTGAATTTTAATATCCAACTGCCAACAGTACACAACATTCTATATACATTAGATGACATTCTTGTCCTCTGGAAGCTTAAGTTTTGTAAAAACAAAACTAATAATTTTTTTCTTGATTTTTCTTATTTTGCATGTTATTAACACATAGCAAGAGCATGTTTATTGGCTGTGTATTGGATCTGAGTCCCTTTATCCTTTTATTGATTTGGATTAGATTTTTGAGAAATCAGGGTAAAAAGGTGCAATAGAGTAAACATGAATCTAAAGTCTAAGAAAATTGTAGTGCTAAGTAAGAGATAGATTTTGGTATTTTAGTGACTAATAAAGAATTGAGAATAATTTTTATAATAGATGCAAAATAAAACTACTGTATTCTATCAATAAACTTAGGAACTAACCACTAAAATATCAATGAAATACATGTTTTCTTGAAATACTAACTGGATCATGAAAGATTAATTATATTATCTAGGCAATGGCAAGCCACTCCAGTTCTCTTGCCTAGAAAATCCCATGGATGGAGGAGCCTGGTAGGCTGCAGTCCGTGGGATCGCTAGGGGTCGGACACAACTGAGTGACTTCACTTTCACTTTTCACTTTCACACATTGGAGAGGGAAATGACAACCCACTCCAGTGTTCTTGCCTGGAGAATCCCAGGGACGGGGGAGCCTGGTGGGCTTCCATCTATGGGGTCACACAGAGTCAGACACAACTGAAGTGACAGCAGCAGCAGCAGCAGCAGCAGTACTCCAAAGTCACTGTGGATGGTGACTGCAGCCATGAAATTCAAAAACATTTCTTCTTGGAAGGAAAGCTAAGACAAACCTAGACAGCATATTAAAAAGCAGAGACATCACTTTGCTGACAAAGATCTGTATAGTCAAAGCTGTCATTTTTACAGTAGTCATGTACAAATGTGATAGTTGGACCATAAAGAAGACTGAGCGCTGAAGAATTGATGCTTTTTAACTATGGTGTTGGAGAAGACTCATGAGAATCTGCTGGGCAGCAAGGAGATCAAACCAGTCAATCCTAAAAGAAATCAACCCTGAATATTCATTGGAAGGACTGATGCTGAAACTCCAATACTTCCCCCCCCCCAACTCATTTGAAGACTCTGATGTTGAAAAAGATTTAGGACAGGAGAAGAAGGGGGCAGCAAAGGATGAGATGGTTAGATAGTATCACCGACTCCATGGACATGAATTTGAGCAAACTCAGGGAGATTGTGGAGGACAGAGGAGCCTGGCATACTGCAGTCCATGGGGTCATAAAGTAGGAGATGACTTAGTAACTGAACAACAAAAGTGCTTTGCTGGAAATATTTAGGAGGATGAAATGAAGGAGAGTAAATTAACTGGAGATACATCTAAAACTTAATCTTCATTTATTAAAACACTGTCTGGTTCTCAATATGATATTACCAAAGCATAAGCTACTAGTTCTTATGAGGGGTCTTGGGAAAAATCACATGGACTTTTAGACTTAAGGCAACAAAGTACTCACCATTCTCAGGTTATTGATAATCTGGTGATAAAGTTTGTTTTTGGTATGTTTCATAAACTAGTGTTTTGGGTTTTTATTTCTATGTTAGCTGGAAAAGACATCATTTCAAGAAACATTATTTTTATAATATTCTCTTTAGAACTATTTTCCTGCCCTATTTATTCTCAGTTCAGTTCAGTCACTCAGTCGTGTCTGACTCTTTGTGATCTCACGGACTGCAGCACGCCAGGCTTCCCAGTCCATCACCAACTCCCGGAACTTGCACAAACTCTTGTCTGTCGAGCCAGGATGCCATCCAACCATCTCATCCTCTGTCGGCCCTTTCTCCTCCTTCCTGCAATCTTTTTCAGCATCAGGGTCTTTTCCAGTGAGTCAGTTCTTCACATCAGGTGGCCAAAGTATTGGAGCTTCAACTCCAGCATAAGTCCTTCCATTGAATATTCAGGACTGATTTCCTTTAGGGTGGACTGGTTTGATATCCTTGCAGTCCAAGGGACTCTCAAGAGTCTTCTCCAGTACAGTTTTTTCTGCCAGTGCTTAAATTCCAACCCTCATTCAACTCTATTTTTCATCTGTGATTCCACTATAGTTTGGAGCAGTTGTCTTTCCTGGTTTATGTAATTGCAGGCTATAATGATGAAGTATGGGAGTAGAGTATAAAGTCTCTCTTCTCAATGCCCAGAATAGGTGAGGGAGTAGTCAAGCTCATCTTTCTTCCTTATGTTTTTGTTTTGCCTGAAAAAAGTTTAATGATGCAAAAATACTTAACAGAAATGATCCTTGCTCGCTTCTGAAGGAGGGTCAAAGCCAAGGCTCTGCTGAGGGTCAGGTGCTATGTTTTGTACTGTGTGCTACATGCTAAGTCACTTCAGTCGTGTCTGACTCTGCAACCCTATGGGCTGTAGCCCACCAGGGTCCTCTGTCCATGGGATTCTCAAGGTAAGCATACTGGAACAGGTTGCCATGCTGTCTTCCAAGAGATCTTTCTGACCCAGGAATCAAACTTGTGTCCCTTAAAGCTCCTGCATTGGCAGACAGGTTCTTTTCCACTTGCCTAACTTGGGAAGACCTTGGTCAAATTAATGTAATGACTATGGAAAGAGGTTGAGTTGAGGCCTCAGAAGTCAAGATCCATATGCAAGTCTAAATTGTGAGACAGTAGGAAAAAATGAAGAATTTGAACCCCAGAGAAAAATGAAATAGAAATGTGTAATCTGAAAGAGAGGGAAAGAGAGACAAAGGAACAGAGTATGAACATGGCTTTGCAGACCCTTGAAGAAATTTGGAAAGAGTCACTGATTTTTTTTTTTTCTTGATGACTTTTGTGTTCATACATTCCAATATATCTGTCCTTTTATTCAACTCCCTTTTACTTGAAGTAATTTGAGTCCTTATTTTCTACAATTGAAAAAAAAACTTAACAAAAAACAACCCTGGACAATGAGAAACTGAGTCTTAAAATGTTAAGCTAAATTGGAAAATCAAAGTCACAGAACCATGGATGTTATCTTGTACCATCTTCAATGTAGCAGATAGAGGTTTTAAAAATATTATAAATGTGCTTAAAATGACATAGTAAAAATTATGTAAAATATATATAAGAGGTCTGCTGCTGCTGCTGCTGCTAAGTCGCTTCAGTCGTGTCTGACCCTGTGCGACCCAATAGACAGCAGCCCACCAGGCTCCCCTGTCCCTGGGATTCTCCAGACAAGAACACTGGAGTGGGTTGCCATTTCCTTCTCCTACCTTTTATGAAACATTTCAATGAATTTTACTGATAATTTTTAGAGTAGAAATCAGCATTCCTATATTCTAGATAAGGAAATAGTTATTTGCCCCAAATTATATAGTTGATATGTAGAAAAAATTAGAAATCCCTTAATTTTTCTACCAAATTAAAACTCTGTAAATACTCTTATTTACTGTAGAATTCTCATGTCATCCATCTAAAACTAATCAATGTATTATAAAAAGTAATAACACATTTCTAGAAAATATTTCTATTTTTTATATCTTTGCAAGGAATTTAATCTTTCTCATAATAATTTGGTTTGCTTGATAACAGGGATGACAATGGTAATGGTGATGGTGGTGATAGACTTACTAGACATCTCAAAATGAATGTTCCTTGAGTGCTGCACTGGGCGTTTCCAAAAGGGAATCATCTTGCGTTCTAAATATGCATGCTGCCTCTAATTTCCAAGCTCAGAAACTGAGGGTTGTTCTTGCCTCCTCTGCTTAACTCATTCCACATATCCAGAGTCACAAGTCCTTTACACAATCTGTCTTCTAAATGCATCTTGGACCAACTGTCCATATGTATGCCTATAAACACTGCCTCTGTTTAGACCATCAGCATCTCTCTTTGAATGCCTGAGTGAGCCTGCTAATTAGACTCCCTGAATCTAGCCTCCCTCTTCCAGAACAGAAAGATAATTCATCTCTTTTTTGTCCCTGAGTAGATTCAGATGGTAAAGAATCTGCCTGCAGTGCAGGAGACCTGGGTTTGATCCCTGGGTTGGGAAGATCCCTGGAGAAGGGAAAGGCTACCCACTCCATTATTCTTGGGCTTCCCTTGTGGCTCAGGTGGTACGAATCTGCTTGCAATGAGGGAGACCTGTGTTCAATTCCTGAGTAAGGTGAACTATGAAGTAAAGAATCCATACCCTCTTTTTCTTTGAACAGTATGAAAAGAAAAAAAGATAGGATACTGAAAGATGAACTCCTCAGGTTGGTAGGTGCCCAATATGCTACTGGAGATTGAGAACTAACTCCAAAAAGAATGATGGAGCCAAAGCAAAAACACTACCCAGTTGTGGATGTGACGGGTGATGGAAGTATAGTCCAAGGCTGTAAACAACAATATTGCGTAGGAATCTGGCATGGTAGGTCCATGAATCAAGGCAAATTGGAAGTGGTCAAACAGGAGATGGTAAGAGTGAACATAGACATTTTAGGAATCAGCGAACTAAAATGGACTGGAATGGATGAATTTAACTCAGATGACCATTATATCTACTACTGTGGGCAAGAATCCCTTAGAAGAAATGAAGTAGCCATCATAGTCAACAACAGAGTCTGAAATGCAGTACTTGGATGCAATCTCATAAATGACAGGATGATCTCTGTTCATTTCCAAGGCAAACCATTCAATATCACGGTAATCAAAGTCTGTGCCCCTACTAGTTATGCTGAAGAAGCTGAAGTTGAACAGTTCTATGAAGACCTGCAAGACCTTCCAGAACTAACACCCAAAAAGATGTCCTTTTCATTATAGGGGACTGGAATGCAAAAGTAGGAAGTCAAGAAACACCTGGAGTAACAGGCAAATTTGGCCTTGGAATACAGTATGAAGCAGGGCAAAGGCTAACAGAGTTTTGCCAAGAGAATGCAATGGTGATTCAAGCACCCTCTTCCAACAACACAAGAGAAGACTCTACACATGGACATCACCAAATGGTCAATACTGAAATCAGGTTGATTATATTCTTTGTAGCCAAAGATGGAGAAGCTCTACAGAGTCAGCAAAAACAAGACCAGGAGCGGACTGTGGCTCAGATCATGAACTCCTTATTGCCAAATTCAGACTTAAATTGAAGTAGGGAAAACCACTAGACCATTCAGATATGTCCTAAATCAAATCCCTTATGTGACTATACAGTGGAAGTGACAAATAGATTCAAGGGATTAGATCTGATAGAGTGCCTGAAGAACTGTGGACAGAGATTCATGCCATTGTACAAGAGGCAGGGATCAAGACCACCCCCAAGAAAAAGAAATGCAAAAAGGCAAAATGGTTGTGTGAGGAGGTCTTACAAGCAGCTATGAAAAGAAGACAAGTGAAAGGCAAAGGAGAAAAGGAAAGATATACCCATTTGAATGCAGAGTTCCAAAGAATAGCAAGGAGAGATAAGAAAGCCTTCCCCAGTGATCAATGCAAAGAAATAGAAGAAAACAATAGAATGGGAAAGACTAGAGGTCTCTTCAAGAAAATTAGAGATACCAAGGGAAATTTTCATGCAAAGATGGGCACAATAAAGAACAGAAATTATATGGACCTCATAGAAGCAGAAGATATTAAGAGATGGCAAGAATACACAGAAGAACTATACAAAAAAAAAAATCTTCATGACCCAGATAATCACGATGGTGTGATCACTCACCTAAAGACAGACATCCTGGAATGCAAAGTCAAGTGGGCCTTAGGAAGCATCACTATGAACAAAACTAGTGGAGGTGATGTAACTGCAGTTGAGCTATTTCAAATCCTAAAGGATGATGCTGCGGAGAGTGCTTCACTCAATATGTCAGCAAATTTGGAGAATTTAGCAGTGGCCACAGGACTGGAAAAGGTCAGTTTTTATTCCAAGCCCAAAGAAAGGCAATGCCAAAGAATGCTCAAACTGACACATAATTGCACTCATCTCACACACTAGTAAAGTAAATGCTCAAGATCTCCAAGCCAGGCTTCAACAGTATGTGAACCATAAAATTTCAGATGTTCAAGCTGGTTTTAGAAAAGGTAGAGGAACTAGAGATCAAATGGCCAACATCTGTTGGATCATCGAAAAAGCAAGAGAGTTCCAGAAAAACATCTATTTCTGCTTTATTGACGATGCCAAAGTCTTTGACTGTGTGGATCACGATAAACTGTGGAAAATTCTGAAAGAGATGGGAATACCAGACAACTTCACATGCCTCCTGAGAAATCTGTATGCAGGTCAAGAAGCAACAGTTAGAACTGGACATGGAACAGACTAGTTCCAAATCGGGAAAGAGTACATCAAGGCTGTATATTGTCACCCTGCTTATTTACCTACATGCAGAGTACATCATGAGATATGCTGGATTGGATGAAGCACAAGCTGGAATCAAGATTGCTGGGAGAAATATCAATAAGCTCAGATATGCAGATGACACCACCCTTAAGGCAGAAAGTGAAGAACTAAAGAGTTTCTTGATGAAAGTGAAGGAG
The DNA here is from genome assembly GCF_049115385.1 of Moschus berezovskii. NCBI lineage: Eukaryota > Metazoa > Chordata > Mammalia > Artiodactyla > Moschidae > Moschus > Moschus berezovskii. The sequence goes on from NC_142465.1 coordinate 98,063,260, forward strand.
GCAAGTGAAAATGTTCGCTTAAAAACTCAACATTCAGTAAACTAAGATCATGGCATCTGGTCTCATAACTTCATGGCAAATATATGGGGAAACAGCTGAAACATGAGAGACTTTATTTTCTTGGGCCTCAAAAATAACTTCAGATGGTGACTGCAGCCATGAAATTAAAAGACACATGCTCCTTGGAAGAAAAGTTATGACCAACCTAGACAGCATATTAAAAAGCAGAGACATTACTTTGCTGACAAAGGTCCATCTAGTCAAAGCTATGGTTTTTCTAGTAGTCATGTATGGATGTGAGAGTTAGACCAGAAAGAAAGCTGAGCACCAAAGAATTGATGCTTTTAAACTGTAGTGTTGGTGAAGACTCTTGAGAGTCCCTTGGACAGCAAGGAGTTCCAACCCGTCAATCCTAAAGGAAATCATCCCTGAATATTCATTGGAAAGACTGTGAATATTCATTGGAAGGACTGATGCTGAAGCTGAAACTCCAATACTTTGGCCACCCAATGCGAAGAACTGACTCCTTGGAAAAGACCCTGATGCTGGGAAAGATTGAACGCAGGAGAAGGGGATGACAGAGGATGAGACTGTTGGATAGCATCACTGACTCAATGGACATGAGTTTGAGTAAGGTGATGGACAGGGAGGCCTGGCGTGCTGCAGTCCATGGGGTCTCAAAGAGTTGGACAGGACTGAGGGACTGAACTGAACTGACCACCCATGTTATGGTCTAAAATTGTTCGCTAATTTCCAGCCATGAGCTCTGTATTCCAACCAGTGGGAAGAAGTAAAAATGGTTTTCTGTCATGTTTCTCATTGGCCAGAACATAATCACATTTTCATTCCTGAGGTCTAAAGTAGGTTGGAAAACAATCATAATTCCAAAAGGTTATATGCTCAACTGGAAACTTTGGGTTCTTTTATTAAAGTGGAAGTGTAAAAAAAAATTTATTTTTTAAGTATATAGTGGAAGTGTAGAGCATGTATCAATAACCAAATATCTCCTATGCAGCTGTGACATACTGAATATTTATTCTGAAGCAGAGACTTCAGTGCATATGTTATATTTATTATCTCACTCATCATGACATCTTTCAAGGAGAGATACTATCATCCCCATGTTACAGATGGGGAAACTGAACATCAAAAGATTCTATAGCTCATCCTATGTCATTTTGTGTGTGTGTGCATGTGTGCTTAGTTGTGTCCAACTCTGTGACCCCACGGACTATAGCCCACCAGGCTTCTCCATTCATGGGATTTCCCAGGCAAGATTACTGGAGTGGGTTGTCATTTCCTCTTCCGGGGTATCTTCCCAATCCAGGGATCAAACCCCCATCTCCTGCATTGGCAGGTCAATTCTTTAAATTTAAGCCACCAGGAAAGTCCCTATGTTAGCCTTTGTTGTTCTTCAGGTGCTAAGTCATATCTGACTCTTTGCAACCCCATGGACTATAGCATGCCAGGCTTTCCTGTCCTTCACTATCTCCCTGAGCTTGCTCAAACTCATGTCCATTGAGTTGGTGATGCCATCCAACCATCTCATCCTCTGTCGCCCCCTCTCTCTTGCCCTTAGTCTTTCCCAGCATCAGGGTCTTTTCTAATGAGTCATTCTGCTGCTGCTGCTGCTGCTAAGTCACTTCAGTCATGTCCGACTCTGTGTGACCCCATAGATGGAAGCCCACCAGGCTCCCCCGTCCCTGGGATTCTCCAGGCAAGAACACCGGAGTGGGTTGCCATTTCCTTCTCCAATGTGTGAAAGTGAAAAGTGAAAGTGAAGTCGCTCAGTCGTATCCGACCCTTAGCGACCCCATGGACTGCAGCCTACCAGGCTCCTCCATCCATGGGATTTTCTAGGCAATAGTACTGGAGTGGCTTGCCATTGCCTTCTCCGAATGAGTCATTCTAGCAAATGCCAAATATGGAATCAAACTCAGATTTGACCTTACGTTGATGTTCTTTCTATTATACCAGTTTGCTGCTTCCTTCTTTATTAAATGACAAGTCCTGTACCATGCATTGAATTTACAGAAGTGAAGTTTATGTTCAGAGAGAGCAAATCTGGAAAACTGAGGCAGAAAAGCATGACTGGTTGTCTGTGGAACTGGGCAGGTTAGATAGGAGTCAGAAAGGGATTCATGAAATGTAGGAAGCTCAAACTTGATGTTCTGTCTGCCTGAAAAGTGACTCTTCAGTGTTTCCACAACTCTGCCCTATTTGCCCAGTCAGCTTCTACTCACGTGTCAATTCTCAGCCGCAACATCAGTGGGTCTGGCTAAGTAGTACCTACCACGACTTCTCTTAGACCCTGTACACACCTCTGTTGCAGTATTTATATAGTCAAGTTATAATATCATTAGCATCTAATCTAGTTATAATATCATTAACACCTCCATGTGTCTTCACTGTATTCAATGTAAAAGAACTTTTGGAATTTGAGTCACCACAAACTAATTTATATACATGTATTTATATATATGTGGGCTTCCCTGTTGGCTCAGAGGTTAAAAAGTCTACCTGCAATGTGGGAGACCTGGGTTCGATCCCTGGGTTGGGAAGATCCCCTGGAGAAGGAAATGGCAACCCACTCCAGTATTCTTGCCTGGAGAATCCCATGGACGGAAGAGCCTGGTGGTCTACAGTCCACAGGGTCACAAAAATTCGGACACAACTGAGCGACTTCACTTTCACTATTCATATATATACATATACACATATATGTACACATGTGTATATATAAAAAATAGTTTGCTGTACTCCAGTGAAGTAAAAATATGAACTTTGTGTTAGTACATAATTTTAAACTTTATTTTCTTTAACTTTTTTTCAAATTAAGGGGAATTCTGTATCTTCTGCAGATTCAAACTTAGACCTTGAATATGCTCCAAATTTAAGTGACACAATTAAGCCATATTTATTCTTGGTAAATGAGGTATTCATAATTTTCTGTAAGCTTAATTATCATCTATGCCTGAAGAGAAACATTTTCACCTAAATGATGGATTTTTAATTTTTAATAGAGATATAAATTAAAATAACCATATTAATGGAGGAATAAAAAAGTGAAACAAATTATTCACTCTCTTCACTCTGTGTGTGTGTGTGAAACTGTTTATTGTACTTTGTATACACAAATTTGCATTTTGGACACTTACACATGCAGTTACTGCTGTTGATTTTATGCTGCTGCTGCTGCTGCTAAGTCGCCTCAGTCGTGTCCGACTCTGTGCGACCCCATAGACAGCAGCCCACCAGGCTCCCCCATCCCTGGGATTCTCCAGGCAAGAACACTGGAGTGGGTTGCTATTTCCTTCTCCAATGCAGGAAAGTGTAAAGTGAAAGTGAAGCTGCTCAGTCATGTCCGACTCTTAGCGACCCCATGGACTGCAGCCTACTAGGCTCCTCTGTCCATGGGATTTTATGCTGACATCTTCTAAATTATGGGCTATATTGAGAGAAGTTGTTTCCGTAGGACAAATTGTATTCAGTATTTCAACATATCTTGACCTTTTAGAAGATACCCAATTGAAAAAGGATCAGTTCTTGGACAAACTCATTTCCTAATAAGCTTTGCCTTGCGTCTCTTGAACTTCTATGTTTTGATGTTTGGACTCATGCTTAATTGCTAAGTTGTGTCCAACTCTTTGTGACCCCGTGGACTGTAGCCTGCCAGGCTTCTCTGTCCATGGGATTTCCCAGGCAAAAATACTGGTTTGTTACCATATCCTCCTCCAGGGTATCTTCCCAACAGATTCCTTACCACTGAGCCACATGGGAAGCCCTCATATTTTGATGTTACAGGGTATAATCTCTCCCATTGCAGATCTAAGATACTTGAAGGATTATAAGAGCTTTTCCTTTCCTTTGTTTCTGTTTCCTTGTTTGTTTCCTCTGTTCATTCCTTCCCTCATTCCTTCCTTTCTCTTTTTTTATAGCTAAGCAGACAGAGCTACTGTATTAAGAAAGTTTTGCTTTCCAAAATTGCTTTAAAAATGAAATAAATTTAAAGTAAGTTTATAGCGCAGTATATGACTTCCTTATTTCAAGTAAATATATCTTTATCTAACAATTAACAATGTGCTTTACAAAAAAATTGTATTGGAGTACAGTTGATTTACAATGTTGTGCTAATTTCAGGTGTATAGCAAAGTGAATCAGTTATACATATACATTTATCTGCTCTTTCTTAGATTCTTTTCCCATATAGGCCATTACAGAGTATTGAGTTCCCTGTGCAATACAGCAGGTTCTTACTAGTTATCTCTTTCATATATGGTAGTGTATATATGTCAATCCCAATCTCCTAATTTATCCTTCCCACCCCTTACCACCTAGTAAGCATAAATTTGTTTTCTACATCTATAACTCTGTTTTTATTTTGCAGATAAATTCATTTGTACCTTTTTTTTTAGATTCCACATATGTGATAACACATGATATTTTCCTCCGTCTGACTTACTTCACTCAGTATGACAATCTCTGGGTCCATCCATGTTGCTGCAAGAAGCATTATTTTTGTTCTTTTTTATGGATGAATAACATTCCATTGTATATATGTATGTACCATATATTCTTTATCCTTTAGTCTGTTGATAGTCATTTAGGTTGCTTCCATGTCCTGGCTATTGTAAATAGTGCTTCAGTGAACATAGGAATGCATGTATCTTTTTGAATTATGATTTTCTCCAGATATATGCCCCGGAGTAGAATTTCTGGATCATATGGTACCTCTGTTTTCAGTTTTTTAAGGAAACTCCATACTGTCCTCCATAATGGATGTATAAGTTTGCATTTCCACCAACATTATAGGAGGATTTGCTTTTTTCCACACCCTTTCCAGCATTTGTAGTTTGTAGATTTTTTGATGATGGAGATTCTTACCTCTGTGAGGTATTCCTCATTGTAATTTTGGTTTGTATATTTTCTAATAATTACTGATGTTGAGAATCTTTTCATATGCCTCTTGGCCATCTGTATGTCTTCTAAAAATGTATGTTTAGATCTTTGGCCCATTTTTTGATTGGGTTGTTGGTTTTTTTGATACTGAGCTGTGTGAGCTATGTGTATATTTTGGAGATTAATGCCTTGTCAGTAACTTCTTTTGCAAATATTTTCTTCCATTCAGAGAGGTGTCAAAAAGAAAAACTTTCATTTTATTCAAAAGTACCTTTAAAATACCATTTAACCCCAACAACAGTTTCTTGAGATGAATTTTTCTCTTTGCAGATGAAGATAAGAATGCTCTGAGAGAATATATTTTTGATTGGATTTCCAAAGTTGTAAAGTCATCATTAAACACTATTTTTAGAAAAAACGTCCTGGGCGCCTTCTAGTCCATAAATGTGAATAACTCTTGACTCAAATTTTAAGTAAAATACCTACCACACCCCTTCAGCTTAGCTCAGTTGTGCTAAAAAGAAGTTATTGTGCAAAGTGTTTCAGTCATCTTTCTAAAGTTTGTAAAGTTTTATTGTTAGTCTCAGTTCAGTTCAGTTCAGTCACTCAGTCGTGTCTGACTCTTTGCAACCCCATGAATCACAGCACACCAGACCTCCCTGTTCATCACCAACTCCCGGAGTTCACTCAAACTCATGTCCATCAAGTCGGTGATGCCATCCAGCCATCTCATTCTCTGTCGTCCCCATCTCCTCCCTCCCCCAATCCCTCCCAGCATCAGAGTCTTTTCCAGTGAGTCAACTCGTCGCATGAGGTAGCCAAAGTATTGGAGTGTCAGTTTTAGCATCAGTCCTTCCAATGAACACCCAGGATTGATCTCCTTTAGAATGGACTGGTTGGATCTCCTTGCAGTCCAAGGGACTCTCAAGAGTCTTCTCCAGCACCACAGTTCAAAAGCATCAATTCTTCGGCGATCAGCTTTCTTCACAGTCCAACTCTCACATCCATACATGACCACGGGAAAAACCAGAGCCTTCACTGGACGGACCTTTGTTGGCAAAGTAATGTCTCTGCTTTTTAATATGCTATCTAGGTTGGTCATAACTTTCCTTCCAAGGAGTAAGCGTCTTTTAATTTCCTGGCTGCAATCAGCATCTGCAGTGATCTTGGAGCCCAAAAAGATAAGGTCTGACACTGTTTCCACTGTTTTTCCATCTATTTCCCGTGAGGTGATGGGACCAGATCCCATGATCTTTGTTTTCTGAATGTTGAGCTTCAAGCCAACCTTTTCACTCTCCTCTTTCACTTTCATCAAGAGGCTTTTGAGTTCCTCTTCACTTTCTGCCATAAGGGTGGTGTCATCTGCATATCTGAGGTTACTGATATTTCTCCCAGCAATCTTGATTCCAGCTTGTGCTTCTTTCAGCCCAGCATTCCTCATGATGTACTCTGCATATAAGTTAAATAAGCCGGGTGACAATATACAACCTTGATGCACTCCTTTTCCTATTTGGAACCAGTCTGTTGTTCCATGTCCAGTTCTAACTCTAGCTTCCTGACCTGCGTACAGTTTCTCAAGAGGCAGGTCAGGTGGTCTGGGATTCCCATCTCTTTCAGAATTTTCCACAGTTTTTTGTGATCCACACAGTCAAAGGCTTTGGCATAGTCAATGAAGCAGAAATAGATGTTTTTCTGGAACTCTCTTGCTTTCTCCATAATCCAGCGGATGTTGGCAATTTGATCTCTGGTGCCTCTGCCTTTTCTAAAACCTGCTTGAACATCTGGAAGTTCACGGTTCACATAGTGCTGAAACCTGGCTTAGAGAATTTTGAGCATGACTTTACCAGCATGTGAGATGAGTACAATTGTGTGGTAGTTTGAGCATTCTTTGGCATTGCCTTTCTTTGGGATTGGAATGAAGACTGACCTTTTCCAGTCCTGTGGCCACTGCTGAGTTTTCCAAATTTGCTGGCATATTGAGTGCAGCACTTTCACAGCATGATCTTTCAGGATTTGAAATAGCTCAATTGGAATTCCATCACCTCCACTAGCTTTGTTCGTAGTGATGCTCTCTAAGGCCCACTTGACTTCACATTCCAAGATGTCTGGCTCCAGGTGAGTGATCACGCCATCGTGATTATCTTGGTCACGAAAACCTCTAATTTTACAGATGACGAAAGTAAGTCTCATGTAGTTGTCCTTGATTTGCACCTTGGGTGACTGTGCTTTTTTCTGAACAGGAAAAAGTGTTATTAGCTGTTCTGGAGGTGAGGGGGATTTTAAGTGGGGCTGGATTATAGAATTTAACATATGTATCACTTCTCAATCACTGTATTATTATTTGGCCACACCTTAGGGCATATGAGATCTTAGTTCCCCACCAGAAATCAAACCTGGTCCCCCTGAAATGGAAACATAGAGTCTTAACCACCGGACCACCAGGGAATTCTTTCAATCATTATAATCTGAGAAAAATTTTATCATGCCAAGTTCCAGGATATTTGCTTCCCTCCATAAACCTGAATATGTTTATCATGTACTCTCTCAAACTAATTAGATAAATACTTATTTCCTATGCTGACTGTTCTCTCCATTAGGTTTAAGAGCTAAATTTCTGAGACCAACATATCACTTATCTAATGAAAAAAGTCATAAATGGAAAAATGTCTTGGATCTCTGCCCTTCAAATGCCTAACCTAAAATTACAAGCATTTTCCTTAATCTGATGCAGTCTATTTTCATGAACCAGTCTAATAACAATGATAGCATCCCTTCTGCCATTGCACGTGCCAGGTTATCTTTCCTGAATGCTGCCACTTCATTGGGATCAATGAAGAACACTCTTAAGGGAGAAGTGTAGGAAGTTCAAAAGGAGCCAAATATGACAAAAAATAATAATAATAACATTTGATCACTTTGGGAGGTAAGCACATGCTTGTTATATTATCCATTGTACTTGTCAGTATATATATTTTTTTAATTAAAGAAGGAAAGAAATGGAGAGACATACAACTTTGAGGTAGGAGTAAGAAGGGGATCTTATGGGATAACGCTACTATGAGATAAGCCAACAGCCATGAATGGAGAAGGAAATGGCAACCCACTCCAGTATTCTGCCTGGAGAATCCCTGGAAAATCCATGGTGGCAAGGAGTCGGACACAGTGATTAAGCACATCAACTGTGAGATAGGCTTCTAGGTGCTGTCAGTATCCGTGTATTTCATCTAGACACTTGCTAGTAACCCCCGATAGACTGTCCCCCAGTCAAGTGCTCCAGGCAATCAGTCTGTTTAGCTGGGAGGTACTTATATCCTCAAAGTCTCAGGTGAGGATCTACTGAGGAGCCGCATGTATAAGTTGTTACAACTCAATATTTTTGTTGTCTCTCTGTGTGTATATTTATATTTGTTTGTTTCTGAAGCTCAATCTTTCATGGACACAAATGTCTTAATGATAGTAAAATACTGCAGTAAAATTCAGTCTTTCTATATAACACAAGGTCTTCCTAAGTGACTCAGTGGTAAAGAATCTGCCTGCCAATGCAGGAGAGGCAGGAGATCTGGGTTTGACCCCTGGGTCAGGAAGATCTCCTGCAGGAACAAATGGCAGTCCGCTCCAGTATTCTTGCCTGGGAAAACCCATGGACAGAGGAGCCTGGGGTCTATAGTTCATAGGGTCGCAAAGAGTTGGACATGACTTAGTGACTAAACAGGTCCAGCAGCATACAGCACGAAGACCTGATAGAAATGTTCCTTGATACTGGTCCCCTTCTAAGGGCCTAATCTCGCTCTCTTTTTTTAATTAGTAATTCTGGAAATCCAGAGGACAGTGCTTGATTTTTATTTTCATTGTTGTTTTTATAGTTTGCCTTTGTATTAAATTCTGGGGGTGTGGGTGGGCAGTGTTTGTGTGCTGTCACTCAGCTGTTTCTGCCTCTTTGCCACCCTACGGACTCCAGCCTACCAGGTTCCTCTGTCAACAGAGTTTGTTAGGCGAGAATACAGGAGTGGGTTGCCATTTCATCCTTTAGGGGATCTTCCTGACCCAGGGATTGAAACCACGTCTCTTGTATCTCCTGTGTTGGCCAGAAGATTCTTTACCATTGTGCCACCTGAGAAACCTGTTTTAAATTCTAACATTTTAAAATTTTAATTCTAACATTTATGACAGTTTTTTTATGATAATGTAGATATGGAATTTAGCAGCTATTAAATCAGTGGAGCCTCCTATTTTATATTAATTTGAGAAGATGCAATGTATGACTGCAACTACTCCAGAAATATTTAATTAATAACTATCTTGCTCCAGAGAAATCTTCCATTATTTAATGTAGCATTAAATGATAGAAAGGGAAACCTCGCACTGAGAATTTTCCACTACAAGTTTTAAAGATTCTGTTTTCTCTGACAAGTGGGGAGGTCTAATCAATTTCAGAAAGTTTAAAAATTTAACCATAAGTGAAATTCTACTTGGAATTTTTTTTTTCTTTTTGCTGCTGTTGAAATAAATTTAGCCAAAAGAAATACCAATAAAAAGAAAAAATTCTAGAAAATATAGTAGAATAAAAGCCAAAAGCTGTATTTTTATTCAGTCTTATTAAATCAATTATGGTATATGAAAAACAAAGAAATAAGTAAACATCTAACATTTATCAAGCCATTACTTTATTTTTTCTCAGCTTTATTGAGATAGAGTTTACATGTAATGTGTAAGTTTAAGGTGTACAAGGTGATGATTTTGTACACATATTGCAAAATGATTACCACAGTAGGGTTAGTTAACACTTCCATCACCCCACATAATTACAATTTCTCTTTGTGGTGAGAAAATTTAAGATTTACTCTCTTAGCAGTTTTCAAGTACACAATATAGTATTAACTATAGCTACCACATGTATATCTCCAGAATTTATCCATCTTATAACTGGAAGTTTGTATCCTTTGAAGAAGAATTGATGCTATTGAATTGTGGTGCTGGAGAAGACTCTTGAGAGTCCCTTAGACTGGAGATCAAACCAGTCAATCCTAAAGGAAATCAACCCTAAATATTCATTGGAAGGACTGATGTTGAAGCTAAAGCTCCAATACTTCGGCCACCTGATGCAAAGGGCCAACTCACTGGAAAAGACTGATGTTGGGAAAGATTGAGGGCAGAAGGAGAAGGGGGCGGCAGAGGATGAGATGGTCGGATAACATCACCTACTCAATGGACATGAGTTTGAGCAAACTCCAAGAGATAATGAAGGACTGGGAAGCCTGGCGTGCAACAGTCCATGGGGTCTTGAAGAGTTGGACATGACTGAGCAGCTGAACAACAACAGTATCCTGGGACCACCTTAACCCATTCTACCCCTCTGTCCATTCCTGCCATTGGCAACCACTTTTTGCCCTTGAGTTTGTTTCTGTTAGATTTCACATAAAAGTGAGATTGTACAGTATCTGTCTTTGTCTGTCTAAAATTTCACTTAGCATAATGTGTACAAGGACCATTCATGTTGTTGAAAATGGCAAGATTTTCTTCTTTATGGCTGAATAAAATTCCACTGTGTACATGTACAACATCTTTCTTATGTCCTCATCTGTCCCGTTAAGTCTTGTCCATATCTTGGCTATTATAAATAATGCCACCATGAACTTGAAGGTGCAGATGGCTTTTAGATCCTGTTTTCACTTCCTTCAGACATATACCCAGAATTACCATTACTAGATTACTTTATAGTTCTATTTTTAATTTTTTGAGGAATCTCTGTACTGGCTTCCAGAGTGGTTGTACCCATTGATCTTCCCAACAACAGTGCACAGGAGTTCCCTTTCCTCCACATCATCACCAATACTTGTCTGTCTTTAAAAAAAAAAAAGAAATTATTTATCTATTTGGCTGTACTGTGTTTTAGTTGTAGTACTCAGGGTCTTTGCTGTTCACTGTGGCATGCAGAATCTGTAGTTGCATCAAATAAACTATTAGTTGCAGCATGTGGGATCTAGTTCCCTGAATAGGGATTGAACCTGGGTCCCTGTATTGGGAGCATACAGTCTTAGCCACTAAGGACTTAGGAACACCAGGAAAGTTCCTTGTCTTTGTAATAATAGCCATTTTAGGAAGTGTGAGCTGATATTTCATTTTGCATTTGATTTGCATTTCCTTGATAATTTGTGATGTTGAACTCCTTTTCATGTACCTGTGGGTCATTTCTGTGTCTTCTCTGGAGAAATGTTTATTCAGTTTCTCTGCCTAGTTTTTATTGTATTGTTTATTTTTGCTATTTATTTATATGAGTTTCTTATGTATTTTGTTTATTAACCCTTTATCAAGTAATTTTCAATTTTTTTCCCTCCCATTAAGTTGTTTACCTGCTCATTTTCTTGATGGTTTCTGTTTTGTTAAGTGCAATTTGCTGCTCTCCTATCTAGATGCTTGCTCCTTGGAATAAAAGCTATGACCAACCTAGACAGCATATTAAGAAGCAGAAATATTATTTTACTGACAAAGGTCCATCTAGTCAAAGCTATGGCTTTTCCAGTAGTCATGTATGGAGGTGAGAGTTGGACCATAAAGAAAGCTGAGCGCCAAAAAATTAATACTTTTGAACTGTGGTATTTGGAGAAGACTCTTGAGAGTCCCTTGGACTAAAAGGATTCAAACCAGTCCGTCCTAAAGGAAATCAGTCCTGAATATTCTCTGGAAGGACTGATGCTGAAGCTGAAACTCCAGTACTTTGGCCATCTGATGCGAAGAACTGACTCATTGGAAAAGACCCTGATGCTGGGAAAGATTGAAGGCCAGACAAGAAGGGGATGACAGAGGATGAGATGGTTGGATGGCATCAATGACTCGATGGATATGTTTGAGCAAGCTCCGGGAGTTGGTGATGGACAAGGAAACCCGGCATGTTGCAGTCCATGGGGTCGCAAAGAGTCAGACTTGACTGAGCGACTGAACTGAACTGTCTCTATAGTGGAAATCTCAAGGCAGACTACTGCTCAGGAGTTACACTGTGACTATAACTGAAAGTCATGATTGTAAATCTAAAGTGTAATCCAGGACTTAAAGTCCATGAAAATCCACAGAACCTTAATAATATAAATATGTTTGTAACTCTTACGCACAGCTTAGATCTTCAAGGGGGTTCAATGGCTCCTTAAAGTCTTTTTGTTTTGTTGTGTTTGTTCTTAAATGTAATCAAAAGTCTTTGGTTACAAGACTAACCTACATTGTGTGCTCCAGATTCAAATAGCTCATTCCAACCCAAAATTTAAATGCAAGGAACTCTTAAATTGCATTCATCAGTGGATCTTCAAAACAACACCGATAAAAACACAATAATAAGACCCTTCAAGAAGATTTCTCTGCTTAAAAGTTTTATAATAACAAATAAGAAAATTCAAAATATTTTATCCTTAAAGTTTGCTAAATGTTTTAGAAAAGTCTCTATGCTTTTAGAATGAATTTGACCAAATAGTAACTATTTCTTGTTAAGTGATGATAGTATACTAATTATAATGACAACAACAGCTAAAATTTATTGATATCTGAATTTATGCCAGATATTACATTAAGAAACTGACATAGATTATGTAATTTACTGAAATAGTTCTATGAGGTAGCATACCTAAGAGCTACAATCATTAAACCCATTTTAATTGAAGGAAACAAGTTTAGGCAAGCAAATTGTTGCCTGAAGAATCTAAGTCTGGAGCCCATATTCATGTCTGTTTCATCCCAAGCAAACTGAGTCTATCATTAAAATGCATTGACTACTTATATGCCAGATATAATTTAACTAAATACTTCATACTGGTCAAGCTAAGGGAAAAAGAATACATAGAACCTTAATTACATCTTGCCCACCAAAGCTCTAGTTCTAAGATTTGGAAATAAAAACACCTGCCACTCTTTCTTTTTGTGGTATTGGGCCTGCGGCTACATTTGGAATCACAAGGTATGTAATTGCTTCATGTCTTTTGTGTTTGTTTGTTTTAAGAGCCCAATCAAGTTACTCAGCATTCTACCCTTTAGGACTCTGAACAGTGGGTATTGGCTGGCATCAGCCACTCTTATATTCGCTGATAAGTGCACAACTGCTTTTTGAGAATGCTTCTGCCCTTAGTGAGGAAATTGTACCACTTTTGAGCTTACAGAGTCCATGTTACTTGCAACTTTTGCTTAATGGTAGCAACTAGTTCCATTGTTATTTTAAATACACAGCCTACTCTAGCCTTTAAAAAAATTTTAAGACCCCAAATCACATTAAAGAAAAAAAAGCAATCAACTAGCTAAATTTTAATGTATAGCTCCAGTGAGTTGTCTAAATGCTAGAAAGTCTTATTTTTGTTAGTACATTTTGAAAGTATTTAAAAGCTGACTATTACAGCTTCAAAAATGCTACCAACATTTATAGGGCAGTGTTACGTTAAAGAAGGTAGTAGTCTGCAGGATCCAACCTGGAGTTTTCTTTTTTTTTTTTTCCTGAAAAGTACAATACATTTTTGCTGAAGTCAAGGTAAAAAAAGAAACTTCTTTTGTTAACTGATGAATCACAAATTGTATGTGAATTAGTGCTTAAATATCAATATTTTTAATGAAATAAAATATTTAGAAATAAACCTGTCCAAGGAGGCACAAGACTGATATAGTGAGAATTAGCTGGTAGGCTGTAGCCCATGGGGTCACTTAGGGTCGGACACGACTGAGCGACTTCACTTTCACTTTTCACTTTCACACATTGGAGAAGGAAGTGGCAACCCACTCCAGTGTTCTTGCCTGGAGAATCCCAGGGACGGGGGAGCCTGGTGGGTTTACGTCTATGGGGTCACACAGAGTCGGACACGACTGAAGTGACTTAGCAGCAGCAGCAGCAGCAGCAGCATAAAACATTAGGAAATTGAACTATAAAACATAAAGGAAATTGAAAATAATACGAAGATATGGAAAGATATTCCACGATCTTGGATTGGAAGAATTAGTATTGTTAAAATGGCCACACTATTCAAAGCAATCTGCAGATTTAATGCTATCTTTATCAAGTTACCCATGACTTTTTTCATAGAACAAAACAAATAATCCTAAAATTTATATGGAACCATAAAAGACCCAGTATTGCCAATCCTGAGGAAAAAGAACAAAGTCAGAGGCATAACCCTCACAAGATTTCAGACAATACTATAAAGCTACAGTAATCAAACAACATGGTATTAGCACAAAAATTGGCATATGGGATCAATAGCACAAAAATTGGCATATGGGATCAATGAAACAGAATAGAGAGCATAGAAGTAAACCCACACACCTATGGACAATAAATCTCAGACAAAGAAGGCAAGAATATACAATGGAGAAAAGACAGTCTCTTCAGCAAGTGGTGTTGGAGCAGTTGGACATCTCCATGTAAATTAATGAAGTTAGAACACACTCTCACACAATATATAAAAATAAATTTTAAAAGGCTTAAAGACTTAAAAGATGAGGCATAATACTATGAATTCCTAGACGAGAACATAGGCAAAGACATTCTTTGACATAAATCATACCAATGTTTTCTTAGATCAGTCTCCCAAGGAAACAGAAATAGAAGCAAAAATAAATAAATGCACCTCAAACTTAGAAGCTTTGGTGCAGCAAAGGAGACATAAACAAAACAAAAAGGCAGCCTACAGAATGGAAGAAAATATTTGTAAGTGACATGACAGACAAGGGATTAATTTCCAAAGTATACAAATATTTCATTCAACTCAGTATCAAAAAATCAAACCAAATCAAAAATGGGCAGGAGATATAAAAAGACATTTATCTAAAGAAATTATACAGACGGCTGACAGGCACATGAAAAGATACTCAACTCTAATTATTAGAGAATTAAAAATGAAAACTGCAATAAGGTATTACCTCATTACCAGTTAGAATGACCATCATTAGAAAGTCTACAAATAACAAGTTCTGGAGAGGTTGTGGAGAAAAGAGAACTCCTACACTGTTTGTGGGAATGTAAATTGGTGCAGCCACTATAGGCAAAGTATGGAAGTTCCTTTAAAAAAAAATAAGAATAGAGTTACAGTAAGTCACTCAGTCATGTCAGACTCGAGACCAGCCAGGCTCCTCTGTCCATGGGATTCTCCAGGGAAGAACACTAGAGTGGGTTGCCATGTCCTTCTCCAGATGATCTTCCATGTATGTATACATGTATCCACACATATACACAGACACAAATACACAATCATTTTGCTTTCAACTCAGTTTCCCATCTTCATTTTTAAATTATTTTTTCTAGGAATCATATTTTACAAAATCTACATGATAATCCATTTATATAGCTTAATTTTTCTTTTAATATATTAAATGTCTTAAAAGATAATACAGGTGTCATCATCCCGAATCATTTGGTTTTTCTTGATTTTAATTATTTTCTGCCTGTCAGGCAAAGAAAAGTCAAATCAGTTTGTGTTGCCACTAGGCTCTCCACTACAGTTTTACCCCTCTGTGGTCCTTGATTTAATCCCTTGAGAATTTGTTGGCTTCTATGAGTGTGTACCACTCCAGTACTCTTGCCTGGAAAATCCCATGGATGCAGGAGCCTGGTAGGCTTCAGTCCATGGGGTCGCAAAGAGTCGGAAACGATTCAGTGACTTCACTTTCACTTTTCACTTTCATGCATTGGAGAAGGAAATGGCAACCCACTCCAGTGTTCTTGCCTGGAGAATCCCAGGGATGGGGGCACCTGGTGGGCTGCCATCTATGGGGTCGCACAGAGTCGGACACGACTGAAGCGACTTAGCAACAGCAGCAGTATGAGTGTGTACATCTCTGACATATTCCCATATCTGCTACCTTCATTGCTCTTGAAAGTGTTCTTCGCTCAGTCATGTCCAGCTCTTTGCAACCCCATGGCCTGTGGCCGGCCAGGCTCCTCTGTCCATGGAATTCTCCAGGCAAGAATACTGGAATGGGTATTCCCTTCTCCAGGGGATCTTCCCCACCCAGGAATCAAACCTAGTCTCCTGCGTTGCTGGTAGATTCTTTACCTGATCTCAGCCACCAAGGATGCAGTCATTACTCTTATCTCAGTCTAAAATTATCTTGTGCCATTTGTGTACTTGTGTTTTGTATTGTCTTCCTGACTCCTCTGAAAATATTGAGAAGGGATGCATGTTGTCCATCATATTAAACCCTGTACTCCAAGGACCTCATACGTAGTAGATACATAGTGGATATATCTGGAAAAAAGGAGAAAGGTAAGGAAAGGAGGGAATTTTCTAAAAACAAAGAATAACAATAGATCTGTATGTGCCCTGAGATCTTTATGTGTTGACTTCTAAAATTTATTCATTCTTTCAAAGAAAAGAATAGGTTCTTAAGTGATGTTTTAATATATATGATTGGCCAAATTGCAGCTGCCTGACATAAGGTGGTTAATATTTTTCTCAAAGTGTACACCTCTATAGGACTTTCATAGCTAGTAAGGACACAGAGTAGTTCATCCACTAAGCAGCATCAAAGAAAGGAAATTTATATAGATCCATTACTTTTAACAAGCTTGAGAAAAATGAATTGATTGGTGACTTTGTAATCTTTTTTTGGATTTTTGAGATATGTAATAAAGGCATTAGTAATATGGAATATTAGTAACTAAGTAGCTCTAATCCAGCAAATTTGTTTTGTTAATACCTTTAATCAATACTTTGTTATCTTTCCACATTGGTATTAATTTTTAATCTGCCACCATCTTTTTAAAATATCCTTATAATCAATCATTCATTTGTTGAGATGTTTTTATACTTTACAACTTTAAAGAAAATAAATCTGTAATATTTATTAAGGGCATACTATGTGTGAGGAGCTATCTGAGGAAGAAGTTATCAGTATTCAAAACCAGAACTATAGCTGGTTCTCAGTTTAGGAAATTTAGAGCCATCTCCATAGTGTGAATTAATCATACACAGCCAGTCAATAAATGCTCAAGTGATATAGAATCTATGGTTTTCAGTTGGGAAGACATCATCAGGATTAGAAAGTTAGAAACATGAATAGTATGAGGAGACAATTTCATGTCCTGGGAAGCAGAAAAGTCAGAATCACAAATAAGAGAAAGTTCCAGATAGTTTCTTGAACAGAGTACAAAGTAGTGGATAGGGGAGTATTTGAAGGTGAAATCAGAAATTGGGTTGCAGTTAGATTAAGGAGATCCATAACGGTTGAGTTTAAAGATTTTAACTATATACATAAAATCCAAATAACTTCATAAAAATAAAAACATACAATTCTAAACCATACTATGTGAATGAACAAGAATAGAGTGGAAACTGAAGTATAAGTCTCTAAATGACTTTCAATTCTCAGCAGTTCAAGAAAAAAATTCAACAAACAAATCAAACTGAGAGTGAACACTATATCCGACAAAAAATTTACCTTGGATTTAAATAGCACTTTACCATCTAAGAGCTGATAGTGGTAGCTAAGAAATATTCACTCTGTGCAAGCACCATAACCTTATGGGTTTATGCCTGTGTGTAAACATATGCACGTGCTCGTTCCTCACTATAAAACAGATATTAGTTAATAACATATTGTGCTACCTATGCTATAACACATTTCTGAAAAGAGAATATATTTCTTCTAAATATGAAGAAAAGAGCTAAGATGTTAGCAAATTTCATCCGAGCACATATATAAATAAGAGTTTTAAAACTGGTGGTGGGAAAAGGGAAAGAGAAGGAAGACAACCATTGCTGAGTACTTACTGTACATCATTCACTGTGCTGGATGCTTTATAGATGGGACTTCCGTGTACTATTCCAGGGATCAGAAACCCAGGATCATCCGGTAAGAAGGCTTGGAATGCTGTTTTGCTCCAGCAACATGCACTTGGTCCAGACTCCAGGCATAAATTCCCTTCCCACCATGTGTTTGTATATATGAATGCTGGAGACCTTAAGATGGCAAAGCTTTACCCACCTAATGAAACGGGTAAAGTAAACTGCATTATGAAGGTTGATTATACTTTGTCATGTTGATGGAAGCTCTAAGTCAGACCAGTTAATTACAGTTTGTGAGAGTCAGCTGCATGTCTTTAGGTCCAATCTTTTGCCCTGGCATTTGTGAGAGCGTTCAAATTGGCCATCAGTTAAAATGAGTCTTGTCTAATTGACAGATGTTAGCCCTTAGGGGCCAAGGGTGTCTGTCCAAGCCTGAGTGAAAACACAATGGGGGGAAATCCCTGGGTTTCCATTTCTGACAGTTGAAACTTTCTCTAGGCAAGTAACAAAAACCGCCTGTGTCTGGAGAATCATATCAACACAGACGATTGCTCTTACATGTCAGATGAGACAATGGAGGGACTTGAGTTGAGGACGAATGTTATTATTCACGTGAAATCAGAGTCAGTCAAATTCTTGTGTTCTGTCCTCCCAAGGGCAATTTCACTTCTCTAAATTCTCCCACTTAAATCCTTATCTTTCTCCATTCTAGATGATAATCCTGAGCCCTTCTTTTATGCTGTAACTGTCTAAAGGAAAGATCCATGTAGATGCCCCAAAAGCAACTCAAACTTACATGTGCAATGAAAGATTTAGTATTTATTATCCTTCTGTTGAGGGAGGGTAGGAATCTAGTCTCCCTGTGTCCCTAGGTTGGTGCATTGAAGGATTCCCCACCCATCACCCAAGATGAAAACCTGAGAATCTTATTAAGCTAATCCCCATATCTCACTTGCTACTTTCAAGCATTCCCTAATCCTTCAACTCAATGTTTTCCCCCTTCCATTTAATGTTTAAATTCCATATTCTTACTGCAACAAAAGCTGTTTTTAAAATCTCTAATTTCTTAAATGGGCTTCCCAGGTGACACTAGTGATAAAGAACCGCTTGCTAATACAGGAGATGTAAGAGATGAGGGTTAGATAACTGGGTCAGGAAGATCCCCTGGAGAAGGGTATGGCAACCCACTCTAGTGTTCTTGCCTGGAGAACTCCATGGACAGAGGAGCCCCGCAGGCAGGTTACAGTCCATGGGATGGCAAAGACTTGGACATGACTGAAGTGACTTAACACACACACACACATAATTTCTTAAAAACCCTTCTTTTCTCTCATCATTTATTCCTTTCTAATTTCGTTTGTTTCTTCCTCAGCTCAAAAGCCCTGGTTGCAATAATTCTTTTACTAACATCCTCCCTCCCTTTCCCACAAACATCCCTTCTATTTTTTCCTGCCAACTCCAAAACCAGTCAATCTGATTGATCATTCACTTTGGGCAATGCTTGGGGGATTTAATCAAATGGACTAATGCTGTGATAAACCCCTAAATCCATGGCCTCCCAATGCACTGGCTCGTCAATACTTTTATACTTTCATGATTATCTCTGTCTCTCAAAGATTTATTTATGCATTTTGCTACTGTTCACAAGGCTTTGACCCCATACCCAACTTCTTCACCAAAACAAGCCCTTAGTTTCTATTCACCAGAAAAAAATACACATATATATGTGTATATATATACACACACATATATATTATTAACTAGAGGCCCCTTCAAGTTCTTACCTTTCCTGGAAACTTATCTATATGGATGTATGTGTGTGTATATGTGTGTGTTACTTGCTCAGTTGCGTCTGACTCTTTGTGACCCCATAAACTGTAGCCAGCCAGCCAGGCTCCTCTGTCCATGGAATTCTTCAGGCAAGAATACTGGAGTGGAAAGTCATTCTGTTCTCCAGTGGATCTTTCTGACCCAGGGATCAAACCTGGGTCTCCTGCATTGGCAGGTGGATTTTTTTTTTTTTTTGCTGTTGAGCCACCAGAGAAGCCCATCTATATGGATAACCAAACTAACTCCTTTTCTTTCTCATTATTTGCAACACTGTTCCTCCTCTTACTTACATAGTCCTAGAAATTTGAATACCACTTACAAACTGATCAATCCCAAAATTGCATCTCCAAACTCACTGTCTACACTCTGTCTTGCATTTCTACTCCCTTGTGTCCTCTGGATCACTTATCTTTATCACCTCACTCAATGGTACCAAACCCAGGAATCAGATTTAGTTCCTTTCTTACCGTCACTCTATATCAATCCATCAGCAAGCCCCACATGTGCTGAATACATTCATTTTTCTGTCTCCATGATGACCAGACTCAGGGTACTCCATCTCTTACCTAGAATACTCTACTGACAGTGATCTACCTCATTTTGCTGTTTTTACTCTAATGCCATCTACTTCCTTCTCCGTATGACAAGAATGAAACTGAAATAGATATGATTATGCCATCTTTCAGTGGCTGTCCGTTGATAAAATCAAACTTCATTATGATGACTTATAAAGTCCTGTGTAATCAGACCCTTACTTACCTCTTTTCAGTTCCTCTAACTTACCAGGGTCTTTTCTACCAGTCAGGTAGTTATTTCAGTCACTCAGTCGTGTCCAACTCTTTGCAACCCCATGAACTGCAGTATGCCAGGCTTCCCTGTCCATCACCAACTCCCAGAGCTTGCTCAAACTCATGTCCATCGTGTCAGTGATGCCATCCAACCATCTCATCCTCTGCGTCCCCTTCTCCTGCCCTGCCTTCAGTCTTTCTCAGCATCAGTGTCTTTTCCAGTGAGTCAGTTCTTCACATCGGGTGGCCACAGTATTGGACCTTCAGCTTCAGCATGAAGCTAATGAACATTCAGGACTGATTTCCTTTAGGATTGACCAGTTTGATCCCCTTGCATTCCAAGGAACTCTCAAGAGTTTTCTCTAACGCCACAGTTCAAAAACATCAGTCCTTCGGCACTTAGCTTTTTTTATGGTCCGACTCTCACTTTCATACATGACTACTGAAAAAACTATAGCTCTGACTAGATGGACCTTTGCTGGCAAAATAATGTCTCTGCTTTTTAATATGCTGTTTAGGTTGGTCATAGCTTTTCTGCCAAGGGGAAAGCACCTTTTAATTTCACGGCTGCAGTTACCATCTTCGGTGATTTTGGAGCCCAAGAAAATACCCTTGTCATTGTTTCCACTGTTTCTCCATCTATTTGCCATGAAGTGATGGGACCGGATGCCATGATCTTTGTTTTTTGAATGTTAAATTTTAAGTCAGCTTTTTCCCTCTCCTCTTTCACTTTCATCAAGAGGCTTTTTAGTTCCTCATCACTTTCTGCCATAACGGTGGTGTCATCTGCATATCTGAGGTTATTGATATTTCTCCCGGCAATCTTGATTCCAGCTTTTGCTTCATCCAGTCTGACATTTTGCATGATGTACTCTGCATATAAGTTAAATAAGTAGGGTGACAATATACAACCTTGACATACTCCTTTCCCAATTTGGAACTGGTCTGTTGTTTCGTGTTCTAATTGTTGCTTCTTGACCTGCATACAGATTTCTCAGGAGACAGGTAAGGTAGCCTGGTATTCCCATTTCTTTAAGAATTTTCCACAGTTTGTTGTGATCCACACAGTCAAAGGCTTTGGCCTAGCCAATAAAGCAGAAGTAGATGTTTTTTCTGAAACTCTCTCGCTTTTACTATGATCCAACAAATGTTGGCAATTTGATCTCTGGTTCCTCTGCCTTTTCTAAATCCAGATTGAATATTTGGAAGTTTTCAGTTCATGTATTATTGAAGCCTTGCTTGGAGAGTTTTGAGCATTACTTTGTTGCGTGTGAGGTGAGTGCAATTGTGCGGTAGTTCGAACACTCTTTGGCATTGCCTTTCTTTGGGATTGGAATGAAACCTGACCTTTTTCAGTCCTGTGACCACTGTTGAGTTTTCCAAATTGCTGGCAGTCCTTTGTTCCATGTATGGTGTCCAGTTTCTACCACAGAAGCTTTGCAAATGCTGAGGAATATGTTATGACTTTGATAAATTAATATTTGTCAAGGGGCACACAAACTGCCAGATGATGTCTTGTTCAACAATAAACCACAATAGAAAGTGAAGTAGAGAAGTTTCTTTCTCATAGGTCCTGGGGGAGGTACATAGCATACTGAAGGGGTCACGTGAGGCAGTCAAGGCAGAGTGCAGACCGTGAGAACAATAGGACATGGGGCAAGTGCTTTGTTAGAGTCTGTGAATAGAGTGTTTGGGGCTTCACTAGCTAAGGCTGCATTATTCAGTTGAAGCCAAAAGAGTAGATTTGGTAAGCTCCACGGGGATCTTATCCATAAGTCACACAAGAAAAGGTCCTGGGTGGTGGTGGAGACTGCTGATCTCAAGGACTGTTGCTAAAGTCATACCAGAAACTTTCATTTTCTTGCAACCCTGGCTGTTATCTAGGGCATGTGCTTGCATGAGGGGACTGGTGTCAGTTTAAAGTCTCTGAAGGCCACTTGGCCAAACAAAATGGATGCCAAGGTAACAGTACCATGGAATCCAAGAAGTGCATGCTCAGTCACATCCAACCCTTTGCAACCTCGTGAACTGTAGCCCATCAGGGTTCTCTGTCCATGGAATTTTTCAGGCAAGGATACTAGAGTTGGTTGCCTTTCCCTTCACCAGGGGATCTTCCCCACCCAGGGATCAAACCCATGTCTTTTTTGTCTTCTGCACTGGCAAGCAGGTTCTTTACCGCTGAGTCACCTGGGAAGACCAATAGCTCAGCTACACTCTCAACATAAAGTTTTTTTCTAGCATGGTTCTCCCTGTTCTTCGCATACATTACTTATTCTTTCTCTCCTTCATATCTCAGCTTAAAATATCATCTTCTCAGAGACAGGGTTTCTCTGATGACTCAGTCACTGCCTTCCCTATCCATACCCTACCCAGCTATTTTCCATTTTAGCTCTTTGTTTCTTTCCTCATAGCACTCAACACCATGTGTTATAAGTTCTGTCTACATCCCATATTGCGCTGACCCATGAAGGCAAAGGCCATGTCTCTCTGGGTCCCATCTATATCCCCATAACCTAGCTTAGTGCCTGGGACAAGCTGGTGCTTTAACCAATGTCTATGCCATGATCTGCTGGCTTAATCTACAAAGCTAATCCCATCACCTATGCTGTAGACATCTCTCCCCTCATCTCTGGAGACCTTGCTCCAATGGACAACCTGCTCTTCTGTTTCCAACTTCCAGTCATCCAAACTGTTACTCATTTCTAAACAGACTTCCCACACGGGTCCACCCTGACAAAGCTGCCTTGACCATTAGATACATCTCCCTAACTGTAGGTTCATTAGCAGTTTCTTTTAGCTCTTAGATTAAGCCATGTTGTCCAAATTATGCATTACTGTAATAAAAGTAGTTTTGCTCCCTTATACCACTGCTCTCTTTTACCCCCATTTGTTCAGAAACCAACAAATTCTTTCATACTTGAAAGAATTTTCACTTTTAAATACACAAAAATAACATCCTGGCCCAAAATGACTTATCCTCATTCATCTCTTGTCTCCCTCTGCCATCCTGCCAGTCCTCCAAAGTAGAAAGCTTGACATTGTTCTGAATTTCTCCCCAGTCCATCAGCCAGCATGTTGTGTTAACTGTATCTTCTAAACACTTCCTCTGTGAACTTCTTTCTATTTCAGCCTCTCTATTCTATCTCTTAGTTTTCTTTTGGTTTCACGCTTTCTTTATTCTTCCCCCCTCAAAAAAATGTCCCATTAAGAGGCTCTTCACATGAAAAATTTTCATGACTTCCCACTTCTTTCAAGGTGTAAGTTACATCTGTACTGTGGCATTCAAGATCTCCTTTCATGGTCTCACTCCCACTCATTTTCTCACCTTTTATTCTGGTCATCTCTTCATAAGAACTTCTAGCTTTGGTCAGGTTGCAGCACAACCGGAAGTTCTCAGAAACCACTGTGCTTGGTTCAGAGCTTGGTCAACCTTGGGGAACTGGCAAATTAAGGAAGTTATCCAACAAAATTCAGGTCAAATACCACCTTTTCTCCCTCTGAATTCTTCTCCATCTCATCTCTGGAGATGCACTGTTTGTATATTAATATCTTATATATTTATAGCCACTGTTGAGGTCTGCTCTTACTAGAACGTGGGTCCTTAGAAACCTGGAATATTTATTAGCTTCACAAGCTTTTTTCACTTCATTTAGCACACAGTTAATGCTTGCCAAACTGATCAACATTTGAGGAAAGATCACAGAGCAATTAAAAATGACTTCTTGAACATTAAAGGTATGTTTGAGTTAGAGACTGGTAGCTACTATGAGGAGAAAGAAATGGCAACCCACTCCGGTGCTCTTGCCTGGAAAATCCCATGAACGGAAGAGCCTGGTAGGCTGCAGTTCATGGGGTAGCTAAGAGTCGGACACGACTGAGCGACTTCACTTTCACTTTTCACTTTCATGCATTGGAGAAGGAAATGGCAACCCACTCCAGTGTTCTTGCCTGGAGAATCCCAGGGACAGGGGAGCCTGG